>NC_091304.1:37489169-37586669 GCF_038502225.1 Cherax quadricarinatus | reverse complement strand
CAGTCTGTCCAGGTCTCTTTGAAGTCCTGCCTGGTCCTCATCAGATTTAATTCTCCTCATTAACTTCACATCATCTGCAAACAGGGACACTTCTGTGTGTATGTGTGTGTGTTTGTGTATGTGTGTATGTACTCACATATTTGTAGACACTTATTCGTGTTTACAGGGGTCATGTCATAGCTCCTGGCCCTGATTTTTCACTGATCGCTACTAGGTCCTCTCTCTTTCTGCTCCTTGAGTTTTATCAAACCTCGTCTTAAAGCTATGTATGGTTCCTGCATCCACTACGTCACTTGCCAGGCTATTCCAGTTTCTGGCAATTCTATGACTGAAGAAATACTTCCTAACATCCCTTTGACTCATCTGAGTCTTCAGCTTCCAATTGTGTGTGTGTGTGTGTGTGTGTACTCAGGTGTACTCACCTATTTGTGGTTGCAGGGGTCGAGTCACAGCTCCTGGCCCTGCCTCTTCACTGGCAGCTGCTGGATCACTCTTCCTGCTCCATGAGCTTTATCATACCTCTTCCTAAAACTATGTATGGATCCTGCCTCTATTACATCACTTCCCAAACTATTGTGTGACTGAAGAAATACTTCCTAACATCCGTGTGATTCATCTCAGTCTTCATCTTCCAACTGTGATCCCTTGTTACTGTGTTCCATCTCTGGAACTTTGTCTCTGTTCACCCTGTCGATTCCTCTCAGAATTTTATATGTCGTTATCATGTCCTCCCTATCTCATCTGTCCTCCAGTGTCGTCAGGTCGATTTCCCTTAACCTCTCCTCGTAGGACATACCCCTTAGCTCCGGGACTAGTCTTGTTGCGAATATTTGCACTTTCTCTGGCTAGGTGTGGGTTCCAAACTTGTGATGCATACTCCAATAAGGGCCTAACGTACACAGTGTACAGGGTCCTGAACAATTCCTTATTAAGATGTCAGAATGCTGTTCTTGGGTTTGCTAGACGCTGGTATGCTGCAGCGATTATTTGGTTGATGTGCGCCTCAGGAGATGTGGCCCGTGTTATACTTACCCGAAGGGATCCGGACCTGGCTTGCAGCCTGCCCAGATCCCTCTGTAGTTCTGCCTGGTCCTCATCCGATTGGATTCTTCTCGTCAACTTCATATCATCTGCAAACAGGGACACTTCGGATTCTATTCCTTCCGTCATGTTCACAAATACGAGAAACAGCACCGGTCCTAGGATTGACCCCTTTGGAACCCCACTCGTCACTGGCGCCCACTCTGATACCTCGCCACGTACCATGACTCACTGTTGTTCTCCTGACAGGTATTCCCTGATCCATTGTAGTGCCTACCCTGTTATCCTTGCCTGGTTCTCCAGCTTTTGCACTAATCTCTTGTGTGGAACTGTGTCAAACGCCTTTTTACAGTCCAAGAAAATGCAGTCTATCCACCCCTCCCTCTCTTGTCTTATTGCCGTCACCCTGTCATAGAACTCCAGTAGGTTTGTGACACAAGATTTTCCATCCCTGAAACACTGCTGGCTGTCGTTGATAAGCTCATTTATTTGTAGGTGTTCCACCACCCTTCTCCTGATAATCTTCTTCATTACATTGCATACTGTGCATGTCAGTGACACTGGTCTGTAGTTTAATGCTTCGTATCTATCTCCTTTTTTAAAAATTGTGACTACATTTGCTGTCTTCCATACCTCAGGTAGTCGCCCTGTTTCGATAGATGCACTGAATATTGTTGTTAGGGGTACACATAGTGCCTATGCTCTATCTCTTAGGACCCATTGAGAGATATCCGGCCCTGTCGCCTTTGAGGTATCTAGCTCACTCAGCAGCCTCTTTGCTTCTTCCTTGGTTGTATGTATTGTGTCCAACACTTGATGGTGTACCCCACTTCTTCATCTTTCTGGAGTCCCAGCTGTCTCCTCTGTGAACTCTTCTTTGATCTCATGTTGAGTTCCTCACATACTTTTCGGTCGTTTCTTGTGATCTCTCCTCCTTCCTTCCTTAGCCTGATTACCTGGTCGTTGGCTGTTGTTTTCCTCCTGATGTGGCTGTACAGCAGCTTCAGGTCAGATTTGGCTTTTGCTGCTATGTCATTTTCATATTGTCGTTGGGCCTCCCTTCTTACCTATGCATATCCATTTCTGGTTCAAATTCTCATTACCAGAGTATGATAAAATAATTTCAATTAATAATCTACTCTTTTAGAAAGGTCTAGGGTAACGAAATAGTTATCTTTTATAAGTGACATGAATTACCAGACTAATGGCAAAGGCAAGACTTTGTATAAAGTTTTAGTTTAAGCTAGGAGCTTTGGGTTGAAGACCCGTACCGAGTCAGAGCTAGGAGCTGACTGACTCACTCAACTACTTCATAGTCAGACTTCAGCTCTGCCAGAAGGCGACGCGTGGCGTCAATTCTAGAACCACCAATTGGTCACTACAGTAGTGGTTACGCATTCGTAATACCTAACCTAATAATAATATAATATAATATAATATTATAGTTATAATAATCACGGGGAAAGATATAATATACAATATAATACAATGAGAGTACTTTTGATTCATACTGTACCCGATAATAATATATAGTCGAACCTGCTTTATCTAGCTAGTAATAAAGTGGTTCGCGATATATTATTACAGAACTTATTTTAACCAGGCCTTTTATTTTTGTATATAATGGAGTGAAGTAGGGGCTCGTAACACCTCCCCCCTCGTGACTGACGGTCGCCATTGACTTGTACTCTCTGTGGTGGGTAGCATCTGTCATAGTAGCAGAGGTTGTAACATAGACAGCAGTCCTACATCATCTCCAGCTTTCTCCACAACATAGATGGTCATAAAAGTACCGACTCATACTGTTAAAAATAAAGGTATATTAATAAAATTTCAAGGCCTAGAGAGGGCATCAGCAATGAGATTATGTTTTCCTTTTATATGGGAAATGGTAATAGAGAAGGGTTGAATTCTCAAAGCCCAACGAAGTATTCTGGCGTTCTTCGATTTCATAGAATTTATGAAGGTCAAAGGATTATGATCGGAGTACACCGATATCTGATGGGTAGAAGATCCTAAATATACATCAAAATTCTCTAGGCATACAACGAGAGCTAAGGCTTCTTTTTCTATAGTTGAATAATTAATTTGGTGTTTCTTTAACTTAGAAGAAAAATAAGAAACAGGTTGTAATAGGTCAGAATTTGGAGCCTTCTGTAACAATGCGGCTCCCAAAGCATACGCACTGGCATCTATTTGTAAGTGGAATGGTTTATTAAAATCAGGACTTAGCAATACTGGGGAAGAGGATAGTAATCTTTTTAAACGATTAAAAGCAATTTCACAGTCCTGAGTCCATGAAAACTTTGTTTTTGGACTTGTTAATTCAGTTAGGGGAAAAGCTACCTGTGCAAAATTCGGACAGAACCGACGGTAGTAACCGGCAACTCCTAAAAATCTTGATACGCTTTTCCTATCATTAGGGGTAGGAAATTCTAAGAGGGCCTTTACTTTGGCATTCAAAGGAGCGACTTCACCTTGTCCAATCCGAAATCCTAAGTATTTAATTTTCGTCTGGCCAAACTCACACTTGGACAAATTCACTGTAAAATTATGTTTACTTAAGGCGTCAAACAAGGCTTTAAGCTGTCTAAGGTGTTGGGGCCAACTGTCGCTGTATACGACTAAGTCGTCTAAGTAAGCTTCTACTCCGTCCAATCCGCCCGTAAGTATGTTCATAATACGCTGGAACGTAGAGGCCGCGTTACAGAAGCCGAAGGGCATAACGCAATACTTGTATAGGCCACCAGGTATTGTAAAAGCCGATATCTCTTGAGCTCTTGGTGACAACGGGACTTGGTAATACCCTCTTAACAAGTCCAATTTACTGATATACTTAGCTCTCGAGACCTTGTCTATTAAGTCGTCAATTCTGGGTATTGGAAACCCATCAGGCACTGTTACAGCATTGACTTTTCTAAAATCCGTGCACATACGGGAAGTCCCATCTGGTTTGGGGACTAGAATGCACGGGGATGCCCAAGGACTGTTACTTGGTTTTATCAACCCGTGTGAGAGTAAGAAGTTCACCTCTGCCTCTAGCTCACCTTGTTTCTTGGGACTCACTCTGTAGGGAGATTGCTTGATTGGAGTAGGTTCTCTGAGAGTAACATCGTGCACACCCAACGTACACGGTTTTGGGACGTCATTGAATAGGTGGAGATTTGCCTTAATCAGGGATTTTATTTCGTGTCCTTTGTCCACTTCCAGATTTATCAGTAGAGAATTTAAATTCTTTAAGGCTGTCGAATTGTTCAGAAGAACTGGTATTCCTATCATTTCATCTGAACTTACTGGAACCCGTTCTTGGTTTAGAGGAGTTATAGTAGAAACTGGTGAAATGATTCTTGAATAGGGTTTAAGTTGGTTAATGTGATACGTCCGTTGTGAGTTCCTCTTCTTCGGCGTCCTTACCAAGTAGTTCACGTCACTTAGGCGCTTCACGATTTCTAAAGGACCTTCAAATTTGGGCTGTAGAGCATGTCCTTGATGAAATCGTTGAACCAGAACTTGATCTTTTGGTTCAAATGAACGAAGTTTAGTTCGACGATCGTATTCCTCCTTCATCTTACTCTGTGCTTGTCGTAAGTTTTCGGCGGCCAATTCTCTAGCTAGGCTCAGGCGTTCTTTCATTAAGGTAGGAGAGCTCCTAAAAGTCGGCGTTTCTTCCCCGGTCCAAGCTTCTTTGAGAACCTGTACTGGTCCTCTAATTTGATGCCCATATATTAACTCAAATGGCGAAAACTTCAAGTTGTCTTGTTCGCTTTCTCTTAGGGCAAACAAGAGTAGTGGAATACCTTCATCCCAATCTTTGGAATACTGTAAACAATAGGACCTCATCATAATCTTCAAAGTTTGATGGAACCTTTCCACCACGCCTTGTGATTGGGGTCGATAGGCCGTCGCGTAAACCATCTTGACCCCTAACTGAGCCAAGGCTTCACGGAAAAATTTTGAAGTAAAATTCGACCCTTGATCCGATTGAACTTCTCTTGGAAATCCAAAGTGAGAGAAGAACTTAATCAGTGCTCTCACTATTAGGCGAGCATTAATCCTCCTGAGAGGAACTGCTTCCGGGTACCTGGTGACGGTGTCCATGATGGTGAACAGGAACTGGTTGCCCTGCCGAGTCTTGGGTAGCGGGCCGACACAGTCGATCACCAGACGTGAAAAGGGTTCGCCTCTTACTTGTATAGGGTTCAACGGCGCAGGTGGTGGATTATGTGCAGGTTTGCCTACTAGTTGACACACAGAACAGCTTTTTACATACTGTTCCACTTCTTCCTTCATTTTTGGCCATGTGAAGTGCTTAGCAATTTTTCTAAAAGTCTTCTTTTGTCCCAGATGTCCACCTTGAGGACTGTCATGAGCAAACTTACATGCTAAATTTCTAAACGGGGTAGGCAAGACCAGTAGATGATCACTTTTAAGAGATCCTAGTTTCTTTTTCAGTAAGTCCTTCTCCCAATAGTAAGAGCTGTCACTTTTAAGGGCTTCTTCTCCCAACACAGCAAGCTTCCTGAGGTCACTTAAGGAGGGGTCTATTTGGAGTTCTCTTACTAGATCCTCCTTCGAGAATAAATCTATTTCGGAAACCACCGACTTAGGAACTGGTATCGGTTCTGGGTGGATTGTTGGCTCTACACTCGAGCTTTCGTTGAATATGTCTCTTACTCCTACGTCGACGTCGTCCATGACTTCCTCCGATACCAACTGAGAACGCGACTGTTTGGTCATCGCCCGGGTTACTACGCTCAGAGGAAAGAGGGTAGGTTCCGTTCGTCGGGCTTCGATGACGTAATTTTCCTCGGTTGGATTTTCCATAACTATGGGCTCTTTCCATATTCCTTCTTCCGCTAAGTCGTTCCCAATCAATAGGTCTACGTCTTTTATGGGGAAGTTAGTTGGAGACACTCCGATTGACGTCCAGCCTGTAAAAATAGGAGTTTCAACATATAACTTGTACAGGGGTACTCGCGTAGTGGAGCCACCATAAGCTTCCAACAGAGCGTCGAAACCCGTATATGATCTGGCGGGGAATGATAACAGTCCTTCTCTTAATAATGTTAAGTAGGACCCCGTATCCCTAAAGGAATTTACTTGCAACAACTGGCTATCGGTAATTCCTACTTTGCTTTTGGAAAAGTAAGGACTCATAGCTCTTGACAAGTTTGACGATGATACCCATATCCTGCTTAGTCAACTAGGAGGATCTGTTCCTTTTCCTTGGGACAGAGCGTCTACTCTTGGCTCGGACTTCCTTGGATGAGTCGTAGAGGATATGATTTGTGTGGGCAATCTATAGGATGGACTCCTTCCCTGGTCCCTATCACGCTTAAAGCATTGTGATTTGAAATGTCCCAGCTTCGAACAGTACGAACATTTAATTTTTTCCCATGACCTATCTGGTCTATAGGATGGGCTCGATTGAATTTGGTGTTTTACTTCGGGTTTACTTGTTACACGGGAGTGAACGGGTTGGGTAGGTCGCTTACCGAAAGGCTTCGCAGGTTCGGGTCTCGTTGCTGGTTTGATAACCTGGCTGCTTTCAGATTGTACCAACCTCTGGGAAATCTCAAAGTTGTCTGCCAGCGCCGCAGTCTCTAACAACGTCGTTTGCGGATGGCCAACAAGATACTGGCGAACTCCCTTTGGAAAATTTGCATACAAATCTTCTAGTAACATTAATTGTGATAGATCTTTTAAAGTCGTGACCCGAGAAGCTCGACACCAACGTTCAAACGCCACTGCTTTCCCTCGGGCAAAATCTAAATAAGTTTGTCCTGTTTGCCGTTTCATGGAACGAAAAGCTATTTGGTAACTAATAGGGAGCATGTCATATGCTTCTAAAATAGTTCTCTTTACTACGTCGTACTGGACATAAAACTCATATGGTAAGGAGGCGACACAAGACTGCGCCTTTCCATATAGAGACGTGTGCAGCAATGTGGCCCATTTGTCTTTGGGCCAGCCCATTGAACGTGCCTGATTCTCAAAAATTTCAAAGAATTCATCTAAGTCTGTTTCGTTAAACTTAGGTACCATTAGAGCTGCTTTATGCAAGTCAAACCCGGTTACCGTGCTCTTCACGTCTCTTTCTTCCGGAACTCCCTTCTGCTTTGTTTCAAAACGAAACCTTTCCCGCCTAAATTCTTCCTCGTTTAGACGTCTTCTAGCTTCGATTTGAGAGTTTTGTAATAGTAATATGCGTTCTATTCTCTCTAGTTGTTCGGACGTGAAATTCCCAAGAGGTAATGACACCGAAGGGAATTCGGGCGTCTTCTCCGGAAGTATTTTGGGACGAGCACCAGTCCTAAAATTATCCCCGTCATTTGACTGAGGGTTCGTTCCAACCACCGATACATACTCCGGGGAAATGAACGGGGGAGAGCTTTGAGACTGGACTGAGTAGTAAGGCCTTGTAAACCCTGGTTCAACTTCATTATTTAAGGCAGTTCCCGTCCGAGGGATTTCTACTTCCTCAAACTGAGAAATAAAACTATCTTCCGAATCTAGTTCTGGCATTGCTTGGGTTTTCGGAAATAATCTATCCTTAATTAGGGACCTAAGAGTCTCTGCACTATGGTATCTATTATAAGGTATATCTAAGTGTCTAGCTATTTGCCAACACGTCTGTAATTTTAAAGTGTCAAGAGTAGCTTCTGTTAATTCATCTAATAATGACTTAATTTCTGGATCCATTTTCTTAATTCTCGCAAGGGAGCTTAATTTTAATGCAAAACAAATATGTACTTCAGGGTAAGTAGCTCCCGGACAGACAACCCATACTTCACTCCATTATATACAAAAATAAAAGGCCTGGTTAAAATAAGTTCTGTAATAATATATCGCGAACCACTTTATTACTAGCTAGATAAAGCAGGTTCGACTATATATTATTATCGGGTACAGTATGAATCAAAAGTACTCTCATTGTATTATATTGTATATTATATCTTTCCCCATGATTATTATAACTATAATATTATATTATATTATTATTAGGTTAGGTATTACGAATGTGTAACCACTACTGTAGTGACCAATTGGTGGTTCTAGAATTGACGCCACGCGTCGCCTTCTGGCCGAGCTGAAGTCTGACTATGAAGTAGTTGAGTGAGGGAGTCAGCTCCTAGCTCTGACTCGGTACGGGTCTTCAACCCAAAGCTCCTAGCTTAAACTAAAACTTTATACCAAGTCTTGCTTTTGCCATTAGTCTGGTAATTCATGTCACTTATGAAAGATAACTATTTCGTTACCCTAGACCTTTCTAAAAGAGTAGATTATTAATTGAAATTATTGTATCATACTCTGTTATTGAGAATTTGAACGTAAGATTGGGTTTCTTGCTGTATAGTTTTTCATTTATAATTGCTTGTGGTTATTTTAATTCACTAACCAAATACCAATGAAGCTAAATGATTGGTAATAAAATAAAACTAACAAAAAAAATGGAGTTATTTGTGCCCCTATTGTTACGGTGAAGATTAAGTCGTAACAAATGGGTTGTCTGTCCGGGAGCTACTTACCCTGAAGTACATATTTGTTTTGCATTAAAATTAAGCTCCCTTGCGAGAATTAAGAAAATGGATCCAGAAATTAAGTCATTATTAGATGAATTAACAGAGGCTACTCTTGACACTTTAAAATTACAGACGTGTTGGCAAATAGCTAGACAGTTAGATATACCTTATAATAGATACCATAGTGCAGAGACTCTTAGGTCCCTAATTAAGGATAGATTATTTCCGAAAACCCAAGCAATGCCAGAACTAGATTCGGAAGATAGTTTTATTTCTCAGTTTGAGGAAGTAGAAATCCCACGGACGGGAACTGCCTTAAATAATGAAGTTGAACCAGGGTTTACAAGGCCTTACTACTCAGTCCAGTCTCAAAGCTCTCCCCCGTTCATTTCCCCGGAGTATGTATCGGTGGTTGGAACGAACCCTCAGTCAAATGACGGGGATAATTTTAGGACTGGTGCTCGTCCCAAAATACTTCCGGAGAAGACGCCCGAATTCCCTTCGGTGTCATTACCTCTTGGGAATTTCACGTCCGAACAACTAGAGAGAATAGAACGCATATTACTATTACAAAACTCTCAAATCGAAGCTAGAAGACGTCTAAACGAGGAAGAATTTAGGCGGGAAAGGTTTCGTTTTGAAACAAAGCAGAAGGGAGTTCCGGAAGAAAGAGACGTGAAGAGCACGGTAACCGGGTTTAACTTGCATAAAGCAGCTCTAATGGTACCTAAGTTTAACGAAACAGACTTAGATGAATTCTTTGAAATTTTTGAGAATCAGGCACGTTCAATGGGCTGGCCCAAAGACAAATGGGCCACATTACTGCACACGTCTCTATATGGAAAGGCGCAGTCTTGTGTCGCCTCCTTACCATATGAGTTTTATGTCCAGTACGACGTAGTAAAGAGAACTATTTTAGAAGCATATGACATGCTCCCTATTAGTTACCAAATAGCTTTTCGTTCCATGAAACGGCAAACAGGACAAACTTATTTAGATTTTGCCCGAGGGAAAGCAGTGGCGTTTGAACGTTGGTGTCGAGCTTCTCGGGTCACGACTTTAAAAGATCTATCACAATTAATGTTACTAGAAGATTTGTATGCAAATTTTCCAGAGGGAGTTCGCCAGTATCTTGTTGGCCATCCGCAAACGACGTTGTTAGAGACTGCCGCGCTGGCAGACAACTTCGAGATTTCCCAGAGGTTGGTACAATCTGAAAGCAGCCAGGTTATCAAACCAGCAACGAGACCCGAACCTGCGAAGTCTTTCGGTAAGCGACCTACCCAACCCGTTCACTCCCGTGTAACAAGTAAACCCGAAGTAAAACACCAAATTCAATCGAGCCCATCCTATAGACCAGATAGGTCATGGGAAAAAATTAAATGTTCGTACTGTTCGAAGCTGGGACATTTCAAATCACAATGCTTTAAGCGTGATAGGGACCAGGGAAGGAGTCCATCCTATAGATTGCCCACACAAATCATATCCTCTACGACTCATCCAAGGAAGTCCGAGCCAAGAGTAGACGCTCTGTCCCAAGGAAAAGGAACAGATCCTCCTAGTTGACTAAGCAGGATATGGGTATCATCGTCAAACTTGTCAAGAGCTATGAGTCCTTACTTTTCCAAAAGCAAAGTAGGAATTACCGATAGCCAGTTGTTGCAAGTAAATTCCTTTAGGGATACGGGGTCCTACTTAACATTATTAAGAGAAGGACTGTTATCATTCCCCGCCAGATCATATACGGGTTTCGACGCTCTGTTGGAAGCTTATGGTGGCTCCACTACGCGAGTACCCCTGTACAAGTTATATGTTGAAACTCCTATTTTTACAGGCTGGACGTCAATCGGAGTGTCTCCAACTAACTTCCCCATAAAAGACGTAGACCTATTGATTGGGAACGACTTAGCGGAAGAAGGAATATGGAAAGAGCCCATAGTTATGGAAAATCCAACCGAGGAAAATTACGTCATCGAAGCCCGACGAACGGAACCTACCCTCTTTCCTCTGAGCGTAGTAACCCGGGCGATGACCAAACAGTCGCGTTCTCAGTTGGTATCGGAGGAAGTCATGGACGACGTCGACGTAGGAGTAAGAGACATATTCAACGAAAGCTCGAGTGTAGAGCCAACAATCCACCCAGAACCGATACCAGTTCCTAAGTCGGTGGTTTCCGAAATAGATTTATTCTCGAAGGAGGATCTAGTAAGAGAACTCCAAATAGACCCCTCCTTAAGTGACCTCAGGAAGCTTGCTGTGTTGGGAGAAGAAGCCCTTAAAAGTGACAGCTCTTACTATTGGGAGAAGGACTTACTGAAAAAGAAACTAGGATCTCTTAAAAGTGATCATCTACTGGTCTTGCCTACCCCGTTTAGAAATTTAGCATGTAAGTTTGCTCATGACAGTCCTCAAGGTGGACATCTGGGACAAAAGAAGACTTTTAGAAAAATTGCTAAGCACTTCACATGGCCAAAAATGAAGGAAGAAGTGGAACAGTATGTAAAAAGCTGTTCTGTGTGTCAACTAGTAGGCAAACCTGCACATAATCCACCACCTGCGCCGTTGAACCCTATACAAGTAAGAGGCGAACCCTTTTCACGTCTGGTGATCGACTGTGTCGGCCCGCTACCCAAGACTCGGCAGGGCAACCAGTTCCTGTTCACCATCATGGACACCGTCACCAGGTACCCGGAAGCAGTTCCTCTCAGGAGGATTAATGCTCGCCTAATAGTGAGAGCACTGATTAAGTTCTTCTCTCACTTTGGATTTCCAAGAGAAGTTCAATCGGATCAAGGGTCGAATTTTACTTCAAAATTTTTCCGTGAAGCCTTGGCTCAGTTAGGGGTCAAGACGGTTTACGCGACGGCCTATCGACCCCAATCACAAGGCGTGGTGGAAAGGTTCCATCAAACTTTGAAGATTATGATGAGGTCCTATTGTTTACAGTATTCCAAAGATTGGGATGAAGGTATTCCACTACTCTTGTTTGCCCTAAGAGAAAGCGAACAAGACAACTTGAAGTTTTCGCCATTTGAGTTAATATATGGGCATCAAATTAGAGGACCAGTACAGGTTCTCAAAGAAGCTTGGACCGGGGAAGAAACGCCGACTTTTAGGAGCTCTCCTACCTTAATGAAAGAACGCCTGAGCCTAGCTAGAGAATTGGCCGCCGAAAACTTACGACAAGCACAGAGTAAGATGAAGGAGGAATACGATCGTCGAACTAAACTTCGTTCATTTGAACCAAAAGATCAAGTTCTGGTTCAACGATTTCATCAGGGACATGCTCTACAGCCCAAATTTGAAGGTCCTTTAGAAATCGTGAAGCGCCTAAGTGACGTGAACTACTTGGTAAGGACGCCGAAGAAGAGGAACTCACAACGGACGTATCACATTAACCAACTTAAACCCTATTCAGGAATCGTTTCACCAGTTTCTACTATAACTCCTCTAAACCAAGAACGGGTTCCAGTAAGTTCAGATGAAATGATAGGAATACCAGTTCTTCTGAACAATTCGACAGCCTTAAAGAATTTAAATTCTCTACTGATAAATCTGGAAGTGGACAAAGGACACGAAATAAAATCCCTGATTAAGGCAAATCTCCACCTGTTCAACGACGTCCCAAAACCGTGTACGTTGGGTGTGCACGATGTTACTCTCCGAGAACCTACTCCAATCAAGCAATCTCCCTACAGAGTGAGTCCCAAGAAACAAGGTGAGCTAGAGGCAGAGGTGAACTTCTTACTCTCACACGGGTTGATAAAACCAAGTAACAGTCCTTGGGCATCCCCGTGCATTCTAGTCCCCAAACCAGATGGGACTTCCCGTATGTGCACGGATTTTAGAAAAGTCAATGCTGTAACAGTGCCTGATGGGTTTCCAATACCCAGAATTGACGACTTAATAGACAAGGTCTCGAGAGCTAAGTATATCAGTAAATTGGACTTGTTAAGAGGGTATTACCAAGTCCCGTTGTCACCAAGAGCTCAAGAGATATCGGCTTTTACGATACCTGGTGGCCTATACAAGTATTGCGTTATGCCCTTCGGCTTCTGTAACGCGGCCTCTACGTTCCAGCGTATTATGAACATACTTACGGGCGGATTGGACGGAGTAGAAGCTTACTTAGATGACTTAGTCGTATACAGCGACAGTTGGCCCCAACACCTTAGACAGCTTAAAGCCTTGTTTGACGCCTTAAGTAAACATAATTTTACAGTGAATTTGTCCAAGTGTGAGTTTGGCCAGACGAAAATTAAATACTTAGGATTTCGGATTGGACAAGGTGAAGTCGCTCCTTTGAACGCCAAAGTAAAGGCCCTCTTAGAATTTCCTACCCCTAAGGATAGGAAAAGCGTATCAAGATTTTTAGGAGTTGCCGGTTACTACCGTCGGTTCTGTCCGAATTTTGCACAGGTAGCTTTTCCCCTAACTGAATTAACAAGTCCAAAAACAAAGTTTTCATGGACTCAGGACTGTGAAATTGCTTTTAATCGTTTAAAAAGATTACTATCCTCTTCCCCAGTATTGCTAAGTCCTGATTTTAATAAACCATTCCACTTACAAATAGATGCCAGTGCGTATGCTTTGGGAGCCGCATTGTTACAGAAGGCTCCAAATTCTGACCTATTACAACCTGTTTCTTATTTTTCTTCTAAGTTAAAGAAACACCAAATTAATTATTCGACTATAGAAAAAGAAGCCTTAGCTCTCGTTGTATGCCTAGAGAATTTTGATGTATATTTAGGATCTTCTACCCATCAGATATCGGTGTACTCCGATCATAATCCTTTGACCTTCATAAATTCTATGAAATCGAAGAATGCCAGAATACTTCGTTGGGCTTTGAGAATTCAACCCTTCTCTATTACCATTTCCCATATAAAAGGAAAACATAATCTCATTGCTGATGCCCTCTCTAGGCCTTGAAATTTTATTAATATACATTTATTTTTAACAGTATGAGTCGGTACTTTTATGACCATCTATGTTGTGGAGAAAGCTGGAGATGATGTAGGACTGCTGTCTATGTTACAACCTCTGCTACTATGACAGATGCTACCCACCACAGAGAGTACAAGTCAATGGCGACCGTCAGTCACGAGGGGGGAGGTGTTACGCGCCCCTACTTCACTCCATTATATACAAAAATAAAAGGCCTGGTTAAAATAAGTTCTGTAATAATATATCGCGAACCACTTTATTACTAGCTAGATAAAGCAGGTTCGACTATATATTATTATCGGGTACAGTATGAATCAAAAGTACTCTCATTGTATTATATTGTATATTATATCTTTCCCCATGATTATTATAACTATAATATTATATTATATTATTAGGTTAGGTATTACGAATGTGTAACCACTACTGTAGTGACCAATTGGTGGTTCTAGAATTGACGCCACGCGTCGCCTTCTGGCCGAGCTGAAGTCTGACTATGAAGTAGTTGAGTGAGGGAGTCAGCTCCTAGCTCTGACTCGGTACGGGTCTTCAACCCAAAGCTCCTAGCTTAAACTAAAACTTTATACCAAGTCTTGCTTTTGCCATTAGTCTGGTAATTCATGTCACTTATGAAAGATAACTATTTCGTTACCCTAGACCTTTCTAAAAGAGTAGATTATTAATTGAAATTATTGTATCATACTCTGTTATTGAGAATTTGAACGTAAGATTGGGTTTCTTGCTGTATAGTTTTTCATTTATAATTGCTTGTGGTTATTTTAATTCACTAACCAAATACCAATGAAGCTAAATGATTGGTAATAAAATAAAACTAACAAAAAAAATGGAGTTATTTGTGCCCCTATTGTTACGGTGAAGATTAAGTCGTAACAGTCTCTCCTTATTCTCCTGGATCTTTTGCTTTCTATACTTCTTCCACTCTCTAGCACACTTGGCTTTGGCCTCTTTGCACCTTTGGGTTAACCAAGGGCTCATCCTGGCTTTCTCATTATTTCTGTTTCCCTTGGGTACAAACTTCCCCTCAACTTCCTTGCATATTGTTGTCACATATCCCATCATCTCGTTTACTGACTTCCCTGCCAGTTCTCTGTCCCACTGAACCCCATGTAGAAAATTCTTCATGTCTGTGTAGTCCCCTCTCTTGTAGTTTGGCTTCACTCCTCCTGCCCTTCCTACTTCCTTCTCCACTTGTAACTTTACTATGTATTCCAATCTCAGAACCACATAATCACTGGCCCTGAGGGTTCTCTCATGTGTGATATCCTCAATCTCTGTACTACTCAACGTGAATACTAGGTCCAGTCTTGCTGGTTCATCCTCTCCTCTCTCTCTGGCAGTGTCCCTTACATCATCTCCACGTTTCTTGGCCCCCATGTGGCTCCAGGTTCTCCCAATCAATTTCCTTGTGGTTAAAGTCACCCATGATCAGTAGCTTTGCCCTGCTAGCATGAGCCCTTTTGGCCACCTCAGCTAGTGTGTCAACCATCTCTCTATTACTCTCATCATACTCTTGCCTTGGCCTCCTACTGTTCTGTGGTGGGTTATACATCATTGCAATTACCACCATGGAACCTCCAGACTGAAGTGTTCCTATTGGTTCTCCTCTGTCTCCACTCTCCAGTTCATCAAAATCCCATCGGTTTTTGACAAGCAGTGCCACTCCACCTCCTCTGTTCCCTTTGTTTTTCCTCAGGATCTGATATCCTGTTGGAAAGATGGTATCTGTTATCATTCCTGTGACCTTGGTTTCTGGGAGAGCTATGATGTCCAATGATGCCTCTTTGACTCTTTCATGCCATTCCTCCCACTTATTCGTTACTCCATTAGCGTTGGTGTGCCATACCTTCAGTTTCTTCTCCAACACTGTGTTCTGGGGGGTCTGTGAGGGTGGGAGACCTGGCAGTGTGGTGTGGGATTCTACAGTGTAGTGTGGGGTGGGGGCTGTAAGTGTGGATTGTGGTTTGTGTCAGGATAGGGTGTTTGGTTTTAGGATTCTAGGGGGTGGTTCTGTGTGGACTTGCCCTTGTTGCTCTGTCCTGCTCTGGTTGTCCCCTGCTGATTCTGTCCTTGTCTCTCTTCCTAGCTCCTTCTGCATCTGTGTCCTCTCCCTCAGGTGCTGTCATTCTGTTTGTGTTCTGTCTTGATCTAGGAACACCCTTTTGTATGTTGACTATTCCTTCAGCCGTGGTTTCTCTTGCAGGATCCTGTTTTACACTGTTTTTGTCTTGAAAATCAACTTGACCAGACGATTTCTTCCTTTCATGTACCCCCCTATTTTCTGAAAATTTACTATCTCATTCATGTCCTTCTCACCTATTGCTTTGATGATGTTCTCAATCTCCTGTTTTTCTTTCTGCTGTCTTTCATTGTGCACTTCCCATTGCTCTCCTGAAGCCCATGAACAAACACTGACCTCTCTCTCTCTCTCTCTCTCTCTCTCTCCTCCTCCTCCCATTGTCTTTCTCTTTGTGCCTCTTTGTCCATTGTTTCCTTTATTTTTTTCCTGTAGCTCTTGGTGGCATGGTCATGCCTCTGCATAGGACCCAACCACCTCTCCACCCTCTCCCCCCTCTTTTACCTCTTTCCTTGCTCACAATTGCTCTCCTCCTTCGTTTCTCGGCCCTGCTTGGTGGTCTAATAGGGCCTTAGCATAAGTCGTGTCTCCTTCCTTTCCACTGGGCTCATTCAGCAGGGGAGTACCTGCTTCAGATGCTATGTCACCTCTTGGCAATAGCCATATAACTTCAGAGTGTTTACCTCATATTCTAGGGCCCTTATCCTGGCTTCTATGGCTTTGGCTTGCGACTCCCATTTCTTCTTCTCTGCCTCCATCCTCTTCTCCATTCTTGCAGAGAACTCGCCTAGTTTACTCTCCCACTCTTGCTCCATCCTTTTACATTGCTTTTCCATCCATTCTTCTCACCAGAACCATTTTCCTCTTATCCTCTGAGCCTTCGACTTCCCTTTTGAGCCACCATTTTTTTAGGTATTGTAATGTGGGTGTGTGTGTGTGTGTGCTGGGGGTGGGGAAGTGGTAAGGGGGAGAGAAAATGGCGAGAGGGAGGGAGAGGGGGATAGGGAAAGTGATGAGGAGTGGAGAAAAAGTGGGAAGTGGGCTAGAAAGAAGGAAAGGGTGAAAGGGAGGGAGGGAGGGAGCGAGGAAGGAGGAGTGTGTTTGTGTGTGTGTGTTTGTGTGTGTGTGTGTGTGTATTCACCTAGTTGAGGTTGCAGGGGTCGAGTCCAAGCTCCTGGCCCCGCCTCTTCACTGGTCGCTACTAGGTCACTCTCCCTGAACCGTGAGCTTTATCATACCTCTGCTTAAAGCTATGTATGGATCCTGCCTCCACTACATCACTTCCCAAACTATTCCACTTCCTGACTACCCTGCGGCTGAAGAAATACTTCCTAACATCCCTGTGATTCATCTGTCTTCAACTTCCAACTGTGTCCCCTTGTTGCTGTGTCCCATCTCTGGAACATTCTGTCTTTGTCCACCTCAGTATTCTGTATGTCGTGTGTGTGTGTGTGCACGCGTGTGTGTGTGTGATTGTGAGGGTGGGTGTGAGTGTGTGTGAGTATGCATGAGTGTGTGCACTCGCACCACATAGTTGTGATCACCTACTTGTGTTTACAGGGGTTGATTTACAGCTCCTGGCCTCGCTTCTCAACAAATCTCCATTGCCTTGACTGACTTCTGTCTCTAGAGCCAAATGATACCTATTCCTGGTCGATATTCAAGTCTCATTCAAAGAAGAAGTCCAAGGATGTTATTGCAGTATACAAGTTTTTCATCTTGGCTGAAGTAAGGAAGGTGTTCAACTTGTCTTGTCTGATACGCTGTTATTTTAACTTCTTGTTGTAGACAGTTCTTTCCTTTTAGTCTGGATGATAAAAGTTCAGATGCTTACTTGACAGACTGAGGTTATGTATCAGATCATTTAGTTCTTCTTGGAATAACTGCTGGTGTACTGAAATGCTTACTTCATATTAACTTCCACTGCTATCATATGTGTTACATCCTAAACCCTGAGTTTCTTCAACATCTGACAACGGAATGTCAGGCAGTGTTGTAAATACTAGTACGGTAACATTTTCACTGTGTGGCACAGATCTCCTTGCTGACTCCACATCAGGATATTTTAACTCGATTTTCTTGTATCGACTGAAACCTTTCACATTCATCATACAGAAATAACATTCGTCATCGTGATAATAATAATAATAATAATAATAATAATAATAATAATAATAATAATAATAATAATATCTTTATTTACTACAGGTACATGTACATGGTATACAGGTCTAGCTGACAGCGTCATGTGGTTCCAGTACAACATGGGTTCGAATCTTTGGCTAGCGCAGTGTTGTTGTTGATCAATACCACTCGTTCGTGGTTACAATAATATATAAATGCTGCTCGTGAGGCTAGTACACCAAACAGGGATGAGAATGAAATTAAGTTAGAAGCTCCCACACCTCCGTATGCCCTCCGATGGTGGTCCAACAGCTTGCTCTGCTGGCTGCGCCATTCTTGTAGGGTTGGGTGGACCTGTGGTTTAAAGCATCATGTGGCTCTCCCTTACCATGAGGCAGGCCATTACAACATGGGTTCGAATCCTTGGCTAGCGCAGCGTTGATTATATATATATATATATATATATATATATATATATATATATATATATATATATATATATATATATATATATATATATATATATATATATATATATATATATATGCAAGGAATTCGCAAGAGCAGGCGAAATATACACAAACACTGATCTCTGGCTGAAGGAGACTCGAACCTACGAACCTTGTAACAAGGTACGCAGTGCTATACCAAACTTGCCACACTGGACCAATACCTTGGAGTCCAGCTTGCGCTAGACTTTGATCCAAGGCAGCCAGCTTTCAGGGAGAAGGCTTACAGCTTTTCATCTCATCCCCTGCATGCATCAGCCTTACTAGAGATATTAACAATGCAGGGGATGAGATGAAAAGCTGTAAGCCTTCTCCCTGAAAGCTGGCTGCCTTGGATCAAAGTCTAGCGCAAGCTGGACTCCAAGGTATTGGTCCAGTGTGGTGACTTTGGTATAGTACTGTGTACCTTGTTCCAAGGTTCGTAGGTTCGAGTCTCTTTCAGCCAGAGATCAGTGTTATATATATATATCAGGCAACTTTGGTTGTGACAGATGACAACACAAAGTCAACAAAAATTGCTACAAAAATACCTCTGCATTACCTATCATGACTGTTTTTAGGTCACAAGTTAAAACATAATCAACAGTTTTTTTTTTTTTTTTTTTTTTTTATTCACCGGTATTCTTCCGGCCCACAGTGTTAAACCATAACAAGTCACTGAAAAAACAAAAAAACATTAGAGAATCCGACAAAAATTCTAAATTTAGAAACTATGTAAAGAGTTGGTGCTTACCTGTCCTCCCTGAGTCAAGTGGCTGTTAACCAAGACTTCCACGACTCTCAACAACCATATAAGAAAAGGGGTGAACTAAAATCATTTCTAAGGAAATATGTTTATTGTAAAATTGTTGTCACTGTGTCAAGATTTAAGTTTTTAGTATATACGCTGTGTTAAAGTCTTCATTCCAAAGTATTTTATGCTTTAACTGTGATTTTCAAATCGGCGGAACCCTTCCTGATGATGGCTGGGGAAATCGGCGATCCATCCAGGTGTCAGGGCGTTGATAATGTAGGGCAGCGAACGTTACACTTCGCATATCGGAAAATTATACAAAGAGAAGCTTACCGCGACCTTTTGGTCTGACTTGAGCCATTTACATAGTTATTAACACAAAAGAGAGAGAACCAGTATATATATATATTGTTACAGTCACGGAAAGAAGAATAAAAACGCATAGTATTGTGCATTGTTATTCTTCTACCTGTGAAAGACAGACACAGAGAACTAAGAAGTCGACACTGAGGCAGTCTGCTGAGAACTATCTACCTTTATCTAGACTCCAGAGCATGGACTATCGTGAATTATCTAGGTGTATGAGAATTATTATTATAATCAAAAAGAAGCGCTAAGCCACAAGGGCTATACAGCGCTGCTAGGTGTATGAGAAGATACATAGTGAATTAGGAAGCTTTCTCCCCACCCTACACTCCCTCCGGTCACGACCAGTATCAACACAAAAGGCAAAATATACCATACCAAGTTGAAAAAAAAAATGGCATGGAATTCACAGGAATGATAAAACTGGATGGAAAATGTTGGCTACACCTACCATTACTCAATTAGTACTTTTACTATCGTAATTGCTCGCATTTTTCCCCTGTCAAAAATAGAGTTGTGTGTATCAGTGATTCTACTCCTGGTTACCATTATAATGTTCAGCTATGACTACCACATCCCTCTATTTCTACCACTATTACTGTTATAGACTTACAGTAGTTGCCAAGCTGTTAACTGGTCGTCCTGGTGCTGTTGACTTTAGAGTGGCCATCTGTGTGTGCATAAAATGGTCCATGAGGGTTCATTATGGGTTTCGTTAGGAGTTAAGTGAGGCAGCGAGCTCACCAGACAGCACCTTGATTCGTCCTCTTTCGCTATACACTATATACCCTGCTTGTCACTGTAACTTATTTTCACGCTTTCTAACATATAAAACAATTGGGGCTGACCCAACAATCTTGACTGATCGATTTCTAGTGATCATGTATGTCTGAAAGTCTGGCAACTCCTCCCACTAGTGGACGATGACTCAGGTTGAGTCTTGTATTTGTAAAGGAATTGTTCAGCTGTTTTTGAACGACTATTATTAGCTGGTATGTTATTCCATCCTACTATAATTTTGTTTGTAAAAGTCTTGGGAACGCATATTTTACGTCTTTGGTATTTCATTCCATGTTTAGAGTTTTGGACTCATTCAGCACTTCAAATAGTTCTTCATGTTTGAGTGTGACAGCCATTCAATATCGTAAAGGTTTGAAGAAGATCTCCTAGTAATTTCCCTTCCTGAGAGAAAATAAAAGGTCGAGTTTGGTAGCTGATTCTGTATCGTCTCCTGTCTGGTATAAATATTAATAATAGATACCTACAAATTGGTTTAGAAAGATACGTGAGCAAACACTAGGACATATTTATTAGAGAACGTTTTGGACCTGGGACCTTTATCACATTTAGCTATCAAGGTCCCAGGACCGATACGTGTTCTAATAAATATGTCCTTGTGTTTGCTCACGT
The DNA here is from genome assembly GCF_038502225.1 of Cherax quadricarinatus. NCBI lineage: Eukaryota > Metazoa > Arthropoda > Malacostraca > Decapoda > Parastacidae > Cherax > Cherax quadricarinatus. Next base: position 37,565,921 of record NC_091304.1, on the reverse strand, counting down.
CTGTCTAAACCTCTCCTGTATAGCATCGTCTTCAATTTGAGATCAAAACTGGACGGTATATTTAAGATGCAGCTTAGCAAGTATATTATAGAGAGCCAGTAAGTGTCTGGCAAGATGTAAATGTTTTAGAAAACCGACAAGTTTCGCCAGCCAGTGGCCTCGTCAGTCCATTGCAGAGAATGGTGGAAGATGTGGAGTTTTAGGCAATCATTCCCTGAAACCTCTCATCTTCCACCGTTCTTATGTGTATTGGACTGAATAACTCACTGGCTGGTGAAGCGTTTCCACAACACAGATTCCCAAATGTTGCACAGTGTCTCACTCATCAGGGTGTCAGATGCTATGTACTCACAGAATCAAGCTACGAACCCAACGTTCAGTTGGCTTTGCTACTCACAGAAATACATTGTTTCGTACTCTCCAGGTGGTTCTTCAAGATAATCCAGAGTTGGTATGATACATTTGCAACAGTTAGGTTTCTCCTTTGTTGAAAAGCTTCGCCTACACAATAGGCTTCTTCAGTCAAATACAAAGGCAGCAGGTGAATTATTATTATTATAATCACGGGGGAAGCGCTAAACCCGGAGGATTATACAGCACCTGGGGGGGGAGTGGAAGGCATTCAGGCTTAATTCGGGGAACTTGAGCACAGATCCAATTCCCTAAATCAAGAGCCCCTCACCAACATCAAGGAACCTTCCTTGAGGGGGCAGCAGGTGAAGTATTGAAATGATGTAATTAGTCCATCAAATTTGGAGAAAAAGTTTTTGAGGTGGTCAGTCCCTCAGCCTGGAGAAGAGTTCAGCTCCATGGTCTGGAACCATATCGTGGAAAAATTTTGTATTCAAGTCTGAAAATGTTATACCAAGGTATTGTTGTGACTGCTGTGAGGGTGTATTACTTATCACTATTTGTAACACCATGGTCATGTAACACTGTGGTGGTGTAACATTATGGTGGTGCAACACAGTAGAGATGCGAAACAGTGGTGGTGCAACACAGTGGTGGTGCAACACAGTAGAGATGCGACCCAGTGGTGCAACACTAACACACGGTGCTGCAACGCAACAGTGATGCTTTAACGCAACAGTGGTGGTGCAATACTGTGGTGATGCAACAGTGGTGTTGTAGCAGTGATGGTGTAGCCTCTGGTGACTCACAGAAGTACCGTTGCTTCTCCAGTTATTGATTGTAACACAGGTGAATCTTGGCCTTTGACGGCCACGTCAGCCAGCAGGGTCATCTGGCCACTACATCTGGCTACTACGTCTAGCCACTACATCTGGCTACTACATCTACCTATTACATTTGGCTATTACATCTGGCTACAACGTCGCTACATCAGGCCATCACATCATCACATCAAATCACCACACCACTACATCATACCACCACATTATTATAATTAAAATCATGAGGAAGCGCTAAACCCGTAGGATTATACAGCGCATTGGGGGGGGATGAAAGGTATTTAGACTCAATTCAGGGAACCGGAGCACAGATCCAATTCCCTAGATCAAGAGCCCCTCATCAGCATCAAGGAACCTCCCTTGAGGGGTCATACCAACACATCACTACATCGGAACACCACCATTAATGGCTGGTATTACTCGTTGTTGTGATTATTGGATGCTGGTATTGCTACTTGCTGGTATTACTGGGTGCTCGGATTACTAGGCGTTGTGATTGCTTTGTGCTGTGATTACTGGGCACTTAGATTTAGAATTTGCCACCGAAGCGGTTAATTTATTGTGCAAGGGATATCCATCATGTGGACGGTAGCAATAGGCCTAGTAACTAGATCCCACAAGGGTTAGCAGGAATACATCTGGATTTATATCTACAATTCACTTATCTGTTACGAGGAAATTTGCTTAACATTTGTTATCTGATTTTCATTAATAAGATATCTTGACCTGTCACATAGGTTATTATACTGTGTATCTCTATATTCCTCATTATTACAATGTTACATTCTGGTAATCATGTTTATTACCATATTTTAGGGAATCAAGGCTTATAACTAATACTCGGCCTGTTTTTTTAATGTCTTTCTAACGTTGAGAATTAAAATATCATTTAACAATTAGCCTATTACCAGAATTGTAATAAGAATATAATCATTCGGGTTTACAAAACAAATACTAACTTTCTAGAATTTTTACTAGTAAATTGTTTAGCATAAATGTTTAGCATAAAATAAGAGTCTATACACTTCTCTTTGGTACATAATATTAACTACAAAAACATCCATTATCACCCGACACTTCTCAGTGTTATTACACATCCATTATCACCCACGTCACAAGACATTCTTCTAATAATAAGCACAAAGTACATTGTCACGACCCTACCTTCCCCGTGTCACACGACACTACCTTTTCACAAGGTTACACGATACTACTACTCTCAATGTCACACGACTCTCTCAGTGTCACACATGTCACCCGTATATCCTTATCACCTACACAAGTAGAACTCTTCTTACAAATAATACCGAAAACGCAGCACACCAGTGTCACACGACACTTCCGTCACAACACTACAGTCTCTCAATGTCACACGACACTACCTTCTCGGTGTCACACAGCACTACCTTCACCGTGTCACACGACACTACCTTCTCCGTGTCACACACGTCGTGGGATGAGGCCATCAGGTAAACTAGCCAGCAGGATACTAAGTCCATCGGGTGTAAGCCATCAGGTGAACTGCAAACTGAATGAGGCCGTCAGTGATCTGAATGAGCCCGGCCCAGCAGCCCCAACATTGGGTGTGATGACGTAACACAGGGTACTGCAGACACCAGTAATAACCGATGGCTAGCAGCACCCATGTGGTCAGCCAACCACCTCTCCTGAACATACAACATATATGTTACATACAATGCATGTTACACCATGCCTCATAATATAATGAAATAAAATATACACAATATTATATACCTTTTGTTCAGTTCAGGGTACGCAACACTCAGTAAGTGGACAAATAAGCACATATTGTTCAAGATAGTGACCGTAGGGCTGGCCACATACTTTGCATTTGATTTGATCATCACCTGTCTCCCAAACTTTCAGAAGTACTTGTCATCAAGACTGAGCCTGACCACTACAACATCAGTCAGTCTTTTCACTTTGCAAATTGCTCCATAAATGCACTTATCTACATTCATGTTGTCATAGTGGGTTATACTCGTAAATCTACTCAGGCTTTAATTGCATTACTATAACATTCAGTTTCATTATTTACTTCTCTCCTAATATTATTTCTAATGTTAGACACAGATACACTAAAGTTATATTCTACACTATCATTCAGGCTACTTTTCTTGGCTAACATAACGTTATCATGAAGGAGTAATCCAGTGTGTGATGGAATCCATAGCAACTGTACATTAATTCCTTTTTCCCTGATTTTTTAGTATCTATACCCGGCTTCTCCGATGACCATGTTGTTGGAGTCATTATGTGAGTCAAGAACCTTCAGTGAAAATATAGAATCAGTAATGATGAAAGAATCAAGCTCAGTGTCATAAGTTAGCTTTAGCACCATTAGGAGTGCAAACAGTTCAGTTGCAGTGTAGATGCCCAGTTGTTAATTCTAACTAAACAAAGTTGCTATCGCTCTTAACTAAGGAGGTGGCAACAAGAGCAGATGCAACCCTGCCAGTAGACTCCTGCTTGAGGTGGTAAGAGCAGATGCAGCCCTGCCAGTAGACTCCTGCTTGAGGTGGTAAGAGCAGATGCAGCCCTGCCAGTAGACTCCTGCTTAGATTCATCAGTATACATAACTTGTGATAATTATTACTACCAGTTAGGCGATAAATTTCTTCTTGTGCAGTTACTTTTTCAAGTGATTTAAGGAAGGGATTACTAGTAATGAGCTTCTTGGGAGGGACTTGTAGGTATGTGATATTAAATGAAAACATCTTCCATGGAGGGGTGAAATGCTCTTGTTGTCTTCAGTGATACGGCTCGTGCAAATTATAAAACTTAATATAACTGCAGGTTCTCACGACCCATTTAGATCTATGTTTATTTACTTCTAGACATTTGGTAAGATTCGTAGTGACAGTTTCTGCTTATTTCTGAGCATTTTAATACCAAGTAAAGTGTTAATCTCAATAATTCTATCACTGGTACTAGAGACGCCAAGCTCCTTCTTCACATTAAGAACCTTGATTTGGGACAGCCAAGAATAATTCTGAGAGCTTCATTTTGCATTAACTCCAAGGGTCGGAAAGAACATTCCCTAGCTAATATCAACATGGGAGCAGCATAATCAATTAAGGACATAACATAGGCTATAATACATCATTCTCACTATTCTCACATTTGTAACATGGTTGGAGTTGTAGTCACCAACAACATTGAGAACATTTAGCCTGTCTTTGCATTTCTTATTTAGTAGTGGTATGATGGATTTATTGAAGGTTACATCTATACTAAGGTATCTGTAAGATTTAATGTAGCTAATGTTTTCACCCTACAAACAGATGGGTGGGAAATGTCGTTTTCTTGTCACTATCTTTGTTTTGGATGAAGATATGACGAGGCCTAATCAATTACAAATTGCTTGAATTTCGTTAAGAATGGTACTCATTTTCTTATTCCTTGTTATATGTATCATGATATCATCAGTATAGCTTAGCTATAAGTTTAGGTGAGGTAGATAGAGCATTTAGAAGAGCATTAATCAGAACAATAAATGGCATGCGACTGAGAACTCCTCCTTCCTTTAGACTCACTTCTGAAGCCTTGTTAGTGAACAGAGGATACTCTGACAGATTTCCTATTATCTAATTGAATAGGCTACCACCAATATTCATTTTGGCTAGCTCATGCGATATCATACAGATTTTAGATCAAGAAATGTGGTAAAACTAGTAAAGGTGTGTGCACTGAGAAAGGTGGAAATACAGTTCTGCATTTTTTCATTTGATAAACCCACAGAGATGAGATGAGGGGAAATTTGGTGTCTGATTCTGTAGTAGAATCTGTTAAGTATCATTCCTTCAAAAGTTTTATAAAAAAACAATAAGTTAAGGAGATGTTAATGTATCAGGGTGTTGTGGCTTAAGGATAGACACAATAAGATTATACCGTGCTAACAAAGGGTTAACAGGGACCTGCCTTAGAGTTCTGAGAATATCATAGGTTATAACATCCTCTCCAGGAGCGGTTGATCCACCTTTAGTTAATGCATTATCTAATTCATACTCGGTGAAGAGACAATCACTCTCATCAATATTTTGGCTCATAAAATTAACCAATTTCAACCTTTCTTCAGAAGCACTCTCTTGATTTTTTCTAATATGACATAGGAGATTTTCAGGCCTGAATGTTTTGGACCAGTCTTTTCCACTGTTAATTTTTTTTATACCTTTTCAAGTGGGTAGGCATATTTAACCAACAAGTTCTTGCTTTTTAATCCTTGCATTTGTTAGTGCAGCTTGGAACGTTCTGAGCAAGTCAAGGGTTCTTCATTCACGGTATGCTTTATTAATCCTTCTAGCTGCATGTGTTAAACTGCGTGATTGTTGATCATTATAGTGTTTACAGTGATATTTGTTGCCATTTCTGGTGGAGTATTTATGTCTTCTATTTCTGTTCACTTGGTCTGTGAGCACATTTTCAGTAGTGACAACTACACCATCATTGAACTTTTGTGTGCCAGTGGCTCATAATTCTTATACCATTAATCCAAGCAGTTAATGAAAGTTATGTCTGTGTTCTGGGTTAAGAATAAGATTTCTCCTTCTGTATTTAGTTCCTAGATTGCTGGGGATATGATCAAGATTGACAGTTGTGAGTCTTGGGAAGTGATCAGAAGATCATCAACTATGACAAAGTCATGCATCGTATATGATACATTAAATCCTAGGCACAGCTCTAGTACGCCACCAGCTATGTGAGTAGGCTCAATAGTGCCCACAATTCGAATATTATTATGCTCATATAGAAATTTCACTAATTTAGATCCATTGGTGTCTGTTATAGACCCACCAATATTCTTATGTCTGACATTAAAGTCTCCAAGAATGAGGGTAGGTTCACTATTGATGTGATCTGGTACAGCATCAGGTCGAAGCTGGTTTGCTGGATGGAGCGTAAAGATTCAAAATGTTTATGGAAAAGTTGCTTGCGTATATATTGACAAAATGAAATTGCCTGCTTACTCGATTCTTTGGTGGAGGTACTCCAGCTGGTCGTCTATATCCCTGCAAACAGATGACATTAATATTCTTGGATGCATTAATGTGATATAAGTCAGGCAACCATTTCCTGTCGTTTGTAATGCTCCAAGAAAAAAAAATGTAATGTTTCCATTGCAGTAACTTATTACAATCTCTTGTTCATAAGATGGCAGGACTATTTTGTGCAAACTCTTCAGAGCAAATAACATAATTCATACTTTTCTATTTACACAACCTTTCTTTTTAAGCATTTCCCGTCATTTTACCAGCAAATTCTTAGGCAAGACCCAATGGTTTCTTCCTCACAAATTGTTTGAAACTCAGTAGAAATTGCTGCACTTGTAACATCATCTTTGTAATCAAGAGCTCCATTCTGACCACGTAAATTTATAAAATTTATCCGCATCTGTTTAAGATGCTCATTTTTTTTCTGCAGGTTTGTTATAATTTGAGAAAGGTCAGGTGAATACAATACCTTTCCAGGTTAGGTAACGTTTGTGAGGGAACAGGATAAGCGTTTCCTGACGCGGGTCTTAGTAGTTGGATGATGACCCACCGTTGGAACTTTCGGTGATCTGACCGAGGCCTTCTGCTGGCTTACTGGTCCACCACTTTAAAAATTAGGGTCATATCTATGACCATTTCTTCTTCACCTTTCTAGAGATGGGTATTCCTGAGTTAGTCCTTTCTTCAGTGCCAATCACATTAACAGGTACCAAGGTTTCATTGTTCTCTGGTGGTGCTTCTGTCATGACTGACTCCTCATCCATTGTAGGTAGTTTCCGTGTAATTAACGCATCTCCAGCTTCCAATGGGGTCATATGTGCGGTGTCCGTTTGACTGTTGTAGATGTGTGTGTTGGGAAGAGTGACATGCTCATCCACATATTCAGGTGTAATTACAGGTGTGAGTAGTGGCGGATCAGTAGTTCCATGTTTGATAGCTGGGATTGCTAGCTACTACACAACTGGTGTGTGTGATGACATTACTGTGCGCTGTAATTACTGGGTGCTATGATTACTGGTGCTGTGATTACTGGTGCTGTGATTATTGGGCGATGTGATTACTGGGCGATGTGATTACTAGTGCTGTGATTACTGGTGCTGTGACTGTTGGGTAACGTGATTACTGGATGCTGTGATTATCGGGCAGTATGATTAACGGGTGCTGTGATTACTGGGGCTGTGATTATTGGGTGCTGTGATTAGTGGGTGTTGGAATTACTAGTGCTGTGATTACTGAGTGTTGGGATTACTGGGCGTTGGAATTACTGGGCGTTGGAATTACTGTGTGAAGGTTTACTCAGCCCTGTAACAACTTCAGACAGTATTACCAAGGCTGGCTCCTCCTCAGGAAAATTAATGAATAGAAAAAGAAATAATAATTCACAAAGATAAACACTTTATTATTTATTAATGCAAAAATAAAACAGTGAAACATGAAGGTATATCCTATTTGAAAGAAAAATGAAAAATGAAATGAAAAAATGACATTTGAATTCAACGCTAATATATACAGTTATACTGGGGCGTCTGGTGGAGGTTGACACTGTCTTGTAGAAATTGTAGCCGTTACTGATGATGTGGGGGGGGGGGGATCACAGGTGTTGGTGACAACCCAACGACTAGTTCTTCACAGAGTCTATAGCCTTGAATAGTCAGTCCAGATGACAGGAAAGCAGGTTCTTTACCACTACAAAGATGAGGGGTTGTTGTCTGCTGTCGCCTACAGTTAATCAGGTAGGTAGATCAACACTTCTCGTTGGTTGGCAGGTGACCCGATCTGTCATTCCAAGCTGGAAAGAGAGACAGGTTACCCACTGCTTAAGAAATCACTCTCCGATACAATACCTGAAAGACGTAGTGATTATCAAAACATCTAACATGGAGATCAAGGCTGAAAGGACTAAGTTTATTATTGGTCAAAAGTGAAGCTTTCAACCAATAAGTCCACTAGAATAGGAGCAGGCTTTTACTTACAGTTGTGCTGGGAGCTGTGATTCGAGTGATTACTGTTTGGCTGGAGCCCCACACGTCACCTATCGGGGTGAGGAAAAAGGGAGGGGATAGCGGGAGCTAGACTTACCCTACCTTAACAAGCAGCCGGCAATCAAACTATCGCTACCATATACTCGCTCGCTACTCCTATCTGTTGAACTTTTCCCTCACACACTGGGTACTGGGATTACTGGTTGCTGGGATTACTAGATTCTGCGACTAATGGGTGCTGTGATTACTAGGTGCTAGGATTACTTATTGCTGGGATTACTAGATGCTGTGACTAATGGGTGCTGTGATTACAGGGTGATGAGATTACTGGGTGCTGTAATTAATAGGCACCCATTCGTCGCTCAACCTTTGGGACGAGCAGACGTGAGCTGAGCCTGCCCTCTGCTGTCAGCCGGTGACAACTTGGTTTTCTCAAAATGGCGCAGCCGGCAAGAAGAAGGGTAAACACTGTCGGCATAGAAGTGGTGCGTGGGGCTGTGCATGCCCACTCAGCTCAAGTTTTATTACCTGCCATCATCAGGGACACATACGGCATTGCCAACGAAGAGCTGTATGGTGTAGCCTTGAATGGAGCATATAGAATTTTTGTGAAATTTCTCAATGCAAGTGTATATGAGGACATAGTCGCCAGGTTCCAAGATCTTTGTGTACCAGTGAATCCTGCAGTGACGGTAAGGCTACATGATGTGTCCCGCCATTATACGTGGGTGAAGATAAGAAATGTACCCTTTGAGGCTAATGAGGCAGACCTACGTGCCGTCTTCGAGAAGTTTGGGACTGTTCATATGGCGACATTGGGGAAATGGAAGGAAGGATCATATTCTGGGATGCCTGAAGGAAGTTTTTCCTTAAAAATGACATTGAGGCATCCTATTCCTTCCTATATTTTCCTAGAAGACTTCAGGACTCAAGTAATGGTGACTTACGCAGGGCAACAACGTACCTGTCGATTATGTGGTGCCTATGATCACATTGCTGCGCAGTGTGTTAAGCAACAGGGTACACAGGCGAAGGAGCAGCATAAGGAGGCATCAGAGGACCTTGGGACGTTGGATTTGGCACGACCTGAGTCGGTTTCCTTGAACAAGGCTTGGAGTGTGGAGGTCGAGGAGGCCTTGAGGGAGGAAGAGTGTGCAACTCTTCCGAGAGAGACATGCACTGCCGGGCAGGCACCGGCGACCAAAGATGTGGTGTCACTGGGTGAGGACAGGGCCGTGGAGGCTACTATTGATTCAGTCCTCCACGACCTGTTAGGGACCCCAGGAGAGGTCACAGTTGAGGGGCTTGTGGGTGCCCTGGATGCTGCTGGGGTTCCAGGTGGTGAGAGGGGGGGAGGCATGTCAGAGACCCAGGTTGAGGCTGGGTTGCAAATTGGCACAGTGGTGGCGGAAGTGCACGGGGATGGCTTCCAGGTGGAGGCGGGAAGAAAGGCTCGAGTGTCACGGAAGAGAGCGGCAGTGCCCTCGGACGTGGACGATGTGGATGTGCTCACTCCGCCACAGCGTTCAGGCAAAAAGGTTTGGGCTGAAGTGGTTGAGCATGGACCTGGGGGGTCCAGGGGCAAGGGGCATGTGAAAGCAGATCACAGAATGGTGATTGAAGATCAAGGGCGTATAAAGGGGAAGGGGGATAAAGGTGGTGCAATACATAAAGGAAAACCTCCATTGACAAATTCAAGAGTCTCTCTATAAATGTTAATGGTCTGAAAAATTCTAGGAAGTGTGAATGGTTTCATGAGATGCTCATTAGGTATGGTGTAGATGTAGTGTTTGTGCAAGAGCACAACCACAAGCCGGGTTGTATGTTGATGATTGAGGGGTATACTGTATATGCAGCACACTCAACGAGATTGAAAGGAGGAGTGGCTATTTTGGTGAGGGAGGCTAGCCCGTTTACTGTACATCATTGTGAGGAGGGGGGGTGAGGAGAGGGTTATAAGAGTGGATGGGACATGGGGAAGAGATAAGATGTCTTTTGTGTGTGTTTATGGTCCGGCGGAGGGGGACAGTCGAGTGAAGAATGAGTTTGTACGTGAAGTGTTGGTGTATCACTTAAGGTCGCTTCCAGCATTAGCTGTGGTGGGAGGGGACTGGAATTGTGTTATACGCCGCAAGGATGTGGAACCTATGGGAGCAGGATATTGTTCTGGCGTTCTGAGGGACCTGTTAACAGGGGTGGGGTTGGTGGATGTAGAGGGGGGGGCGGCATGGGAGGTGCAGCACACCTTTGTGAGGCAGGGGTATGCTGCACGGCTGGACAGGATATACGTGACAAGGAAAGCTGTGGTGCAGAGTGTAAGGGTTTTGGATGTCTTTTTTTCTGATCATAGAGGTGTTTTGGTGGATTTGGGATGGGAGGGTCGGCCGAACAGGTATAAGAGTTATTGGAAATTGAATGTTCGGTTGCTTCAAGATGTTGAGGGGAGGGTCCTATTTGCACAATGGTGGAAAGGCTTATGGGAAGGGATGGAAGTCAATGGGGATGTGTTGAGATGGTGGGATGTGACGGCGAAGACGAGGATTCGAGAGTTCTATGTCCGACAGGGAAGGCACGAGAATCAGTTGGCTTATGGGCTTATTAGGTATCTTGAGGGGCAGTTAAGGGAGTATTATGAGAGAGGAAGGGGGGTGATGGGAGCCCCTGTGGCTGACATAGAAGGAGTGAAGGAACGCCTAATGGAAGTGCAAAATGAGAGGTTTGATGCGGCAAGGGTTTTAGGGGGGTTGGAGGAGGTCATGTGGGGTGATAGACCATCGGCGTGTGTCCTGCGAGGGCAGGGGCGCCGGCGCGTTGCAATGGAAATGGTGGGTTTGAGAGTTCTTGAGGACATCGAGGGGTATAGGGAGGGACAAGACTTGGTGACAACGGAGGGGATGGGAGGGTATGTTGATTCTTGGCTTAGTGCACATATGAGGAGTGTGGGTGTGAGAGAGGGGGCTTTAAGAGAGACAGGGGGATGGGTGCGGAGTGTGCTGGACAGGGACGACAGGGAACAGTTACGGGGGCCTATTGTGGAGGAAGAGGTGTGGACGGCTTTAATGAGTATGAGCAGGGGTAAGGCACCGGGGATAGATGGGCTGCCTGCGGAGTTTTACATACAGCACTGGGGAGTATTAAAAGATTTTTTGGTGCAATTATTTAATATCATAAAAGAGAGGGGTGCGTTGGGACCTTTGCAGGCGACAGCACTAGTAGTTTTGGTGCCAAAGGGTGAAAGTCAGTGCACAATGAGAGATTACCGGATGATATCACTCATGTGTGCAGACTACAAACTTTTTGCAAAAATTTTGGGAAATCGTATAAAAAAAGGTCATTGGAAAGGTAATAGTGAGGGGTCAATATGGGATTCCGGGGAGATCAATGTATGAGGGGCATGGGGTTATTAGAAGGTTTATTGAGGGTCCACAAGAGGGGGAACGTGGGGTATTGGCGTTGGATTGGAGAACGGCATATGACAGTGTCGAGAGGGAGGCTCTGTGGAGAATCATGGAGTGGCAAGGGTTCGGGGAGGACACTGTGAATTGGGCACGTACTTTATATCGGGGAGCTGGGATGTGTGTACAGATAAATGGGAGGGTGGGGTTGCATGTGAAAATGGGCAGGGGATTGAGGCAAGGTTGCCCGTTGTCACAAATATTATTTGCATGTTTACAGAATCCGTTTTATAGGGCAGTGGAAAGGTGCATACAGGAGGGGGTAAGGGAGGACATACGAGGTGGGAGTCCCAGTATCATAGGTTACGTTGATGACACAACTGTCCTAGTGAGTGGGAGGGAGGGATTGGAGGGTCTGGAGAGAGTTATAGATGTTTTTGGGATGGCAACAGGTATGGCAGTGAATGTGCATAAATCAAAGCTCATGATATTGGGTGAATGGGATGGGCAGGAGGGCGGGGGTGGGGGGGTGAGGTGGAGTGTCGTGGACCGGGTGAAAATTTGTGGAGTTGTGTATATGGGTAATGCTCAGATGGCGAGGGAGAATAATACGCTACACCAGAGGGTCATTGTGGTCAATGTGCTTTTGTACAGTAAAATATGGCATGTGGCAGCTTTGTACCCTTTGGTGTATGGGGATGTCCGGAGATTGTTGAGCAGAGTTTTTCGTTTTATCTGGGGTTCGGGATGCGATTGGTTGAAAAGAGAGGTGGTAACACTTCCGGTGGCCTTGGGAGGGCTGGGGTTAATTCATTTGGAAAGAAGGTTGAAGTGTGTATATGTGAAACATGGGTTGCTAAGGGCTCGGGGGGAAGGGAGTGGAGGGTTGGGGATGCTGCAGGGAGATCTTCGGAGATGGTGGAAGGGACAAGATTTGAGAGATGGTGAGGAGTTGTTGCGTCTATTGATGATGGTCAGAGAGCCGAGAAACATGCGGGTAGGGTCCATGGAGAGGAAGATATGGCCTAGGGTGGTAGTGGCAACGGAAGGAGTGTACCCGATGTACGCATGGGAAGACATTTGGGGCCGATTAAAAGGGTTACGCATCCGGCCACGCGTGCGTGAGGGAGGTAATGTATAGGTTTCTTCACGGAATATTGCCGTCTGGGGTTGTTTTACGAAATAGGCGAATAAGGGAGGGTGGGGTGTGTCAGGTTTGTGGGGTAGATGAATCAGCTTTTCATGTAGTTTATTTTTGTGAAAGCCTAGGGATTGTGCGGGAATGGTTAGGGAAAGTAATCCGGTATGTGGGGGGGAAAGGGTTGTCGGTTTTGAGAGCGCTTAGTTTAGATGTAGGTGGGGTTGGGGTAAAGGTTCAAAGGGCAGTGGCTTACTTAATGGTTGATTTTGTGTATATATCATGGGCAATGAGAGACAAAGGGGCGGAGGAACGTAGGATGGCCATAGCAGCATCCTTTTATAGAACAAAGTGTCGCAACAGGGAAATATATGGTAGGAGGTGGGAGAGGGATTTCTCGGAGGGCTACAGGGACTTTCTTTTGAGGGATTTATGGTCTTTATAAGCGGTCAGGGGAATGAACGGGCTGGCCTTCCCAGGGGGGGGGTGTTGCAGAGGTCGATTGTGTGAGTGTGTGTGTGGAATTGTGTGAGTGTGTGTGGAATTGTGTGAGGAATGATGTTGAGGTGATATTCAATGTGATATTCAATGTAATGTCTTGGTGTTATTGTGAACACCGATGATTATAATTTATCTAAGGATTCCTTCATGTTTTGTAAGGATGTACATAAGCATGTTAGTATATAAGCATAATTTAACCTGTAATTATACATGTCTACCTATATATGAACAATGTAACTTGTCATAATAATGAGGTTTCATACCTGTTTTTTTAACTAGTGGAACGTTTTGGTATTGTATATAATGTAAGATCTTGCCTGGGGTGTTTTTGCTTATATATTGTTACGGATGTTTTTTTTTTTTTCACATTTTCATTATATATGTTCAAGTGAATGAGTTTTTGATCTTGTGTATAGCCAGGTGAAACTGGTCAGTTTTTCATTTGGGGGGGGGGGGGGTAGGAGTTTAAGTAATCTCTGCAATAGCAGGTCATGTGATACACATGTCATATTATTTTAGATGTCTAATGTTGTCCATTCTGTGTAGGATGTGATGTATAGATTATCTCCGACAGTGTAAATAATCTGTCTGCTGGAGGGAATAATGTGTAAATTTATTTATTATTGTGGTAGGTTTATGTGTGTAGCGTGTTTTTAGGGTGATATATTACAAGACGCTAATTACTATCAAGGACTGTTGGTGGTTATGAGTGGTGACGGCAGACACAGTTACTAGGCATGGGGGGGGGGGGGTTGAAGTGTGCACGATATTAATTATTACCATAGGGTACATGAGGGTAGGGTGGATTGTGTTCTGTGGTGGATGTGAGCCATCAGGTTCAGACATTCCTTGTATTATAGTGTCAGCCGTTTAGCTGGCTGGATTGTGTTTATATATATATATATATATATATATATATATATATATATATATATATATATATATATATATATATATATATATTGTCATTGAAGTTTTTAATGCTTTTACAAATGTGTATGTATAAGAGATTTGTCACTGTGTATCTAAGGTGAAAGTGGCACGTTTTCATGGGGGGGGAGTGTAAGCTTTACTGGGTGGGTTGTATATGTATGTATGTGTGTGTATGTGTATATATATATATATGTATATATATATATATATATATATATATATATATATATATATATATATATATATATATATATATATATATGTATATATGTATATGTATATGTATGTATGACCACCTTTTCATGTGAAGCACAGTACGTACAAGCGGTGTTTGATTTGAGTGCAGCAGCCAGTTCTGTCATTATATATGTGCTTCTTCAGTACTGTGTAGTCACAGTTGATTATTGTTCACTGCCTGTATCTTGTTACATATTGATTATGTACCCATATATTTTTGTACCTGAGTTTTAAATAAAATATAAAAAAAAAAAAAATTAATAGGCACTGTGGTGACTGGTCACTGTGATTACTGGGTGATGTGATTACTGGACACCGCAATTACTGGACACTGTAATTATTGAGTGATGGGATTAGTGGGTACCCTGATTACTCTGTGGTGTGATTTTTGGGTGCTGTGATTACTAGGCACTGTGATTACTGGGCACTATGGTTACTGGGTGCTTGGATTACTGCGTGCTGTGATTACTGGGTGCTGTGATAACTGGGTGCTGTGATACTGGGCACTGTGATTACTGGGCACTGTGATTACTGGGCACTGTGATTGCTGTGCACTATGATTACTGTTCACTGTGACTACAGGGTGCTGTGATTACTGGGAGCTGGGATTGCTGGGCACTGTGGTTACTGGAAGCTTTGATTACCGGGCACTGTGATTACTGGGTGTCGACTGGAGACTGGCCGGGAAAACCTGGAACCACATGGGGGACCAGTCGCCTGCAGGACTAAAATTATGAAGGTGGTACCGAAAAAGTTATTGCACCAACATGTTAAGAACACTACCAGAGAGAGAGTAGGGGATTAACCAGTAAGGTTGGAGATCGTATTCCCCTTGGGTAGTTCAGACATTTGGAATTTCACATGCGAAAGACCCCTTGGAGCTGGTGATCATGTGGTCCTGAGCTTCGACTACATTGTAGAGTTAACAGTTAACAGTTGAACTTAAACTTCGAAAGAGGGGACTACACAGGCATGAGGAAGTTACTGCATGAAGTGCAATGGGGAAGAGAACTGGAGGGAAAAAACAGTAAATGAAATGATGGCATACGTGACCACAAAATGCAAGGAGGCAGAAGAGAGGTTCGTACCCAAGGGCAACAGAAACAATGGTTCAGTTAAAGATGTAGAGAGGCCAAAACTAAGTGCACTAGAGAATGGAAAAAGTATAGATGACAAAGGACCCAGGAAAATAAGGGTATTAGTCTAAGAGCTAGAAACGAATATGCATAGATAAGGAGAGAAGCCCAGCAGCAATACGAGAATGATTTAGCATCAGGTGATCACTACACACAACCGAGGAGGAGGTGAAGAGGCTGCTAAGTGAACAAGATATCTCATAGGCGGTGGGACCGGACAACATCTCTCCATGGGTCCTGAGAAAGGGAGGAATAGCGCTGTGTGTGTGACTACTTGTAGTATGGAAGACAGCAAATGTAGTCAAAATTTTCAAGAAAAGAGAAAGACAGGCACCATTAAACTACAGACCAGTGTCACTGTCACGTATAGTATTTAAAATCATGGAAAAGCTTATCACGAGAAGAGTAGCGGAACACCTTGATAGATATGAGGTTATACATTATAAACAGCACGTTGTCAGGGATGGGGAAATCCTGTGTTGCAAAGCTACTTGAGTTTTGTGACAAGGTACCGACAGTAAGACAAGAGAGAGAGAGGGGCGGGAGGGGGTAGACTGTATTTTCTTTGACTTTAAGAAGGCTTTCGACACAGTCCCGCCCTAGAGATTAGTGCAAAAGCTAGAGGAGCAGGTACGAATAACAGGAAAGGCACTGCAATCGATCAGGAAATGCCTAACAATAAGAAAACAACGAATGATGGTACAAGATGAGGTGTCAGAGTGGGCACCAGTGACGAGCGGGATTCCACATGAGTCAGTCCTAGGACCGGTGCTGTTTCTGGTAAATGTGAATAACATGACCGAAGGAATAAATTCAGAGGTGTCCCTCTATGCAGACGATGTGAAGATAATGTGGAGAATTCAAGTGGACGAGGATCACCTTGGATTATAAAGTCATCCGGACAGGCTGCAAGTCTGGTCCAACAATTGGCTCCTGGAGTTTAACTCCACCAAGTCCAAGAAAACCGCAGAGAGAGTACATGTCAAAGAAAACCGCAGTCGGAGTACATGCTGGAGAGCCGAATGCTGCAAACCTCACTCAAGGAAAAGGATCTTTGGGTGGGCATCATACCTAGGTACATCTCCTGAGGCGCGTATCAGCTAAATAACTGCTGCAGATTACGGGCGCCTGGCAAACTTAAGAACAGGATTTCGACACCTGAGTAAAGAAAAATTCAAGACTCTGTACACTGTGTATGCCAGAACTATATTGGAGCATGCAGTACCAATGTGGAGCCCACACCTGGTAAAGCACATTAAGAATTTGAGAAAGTGCAAAAGTTTGCAACAAGACTAGTCACAGAAGTTAAGGGAAATCAACCTGACGACACTTGGAGGATACGGGGGACATGATTACACATAAAATAAAGAGAGGAATGGACAAGATGGATAGTGACAGAATGTTTCACGGATGTGAGACAGGAACAAGAAGTTGAAAACACTATTGAACCACAGGGATGTTAGGAAGTATTTCTTCGGGCTTAGAGTTTTCAGGAAGTGCAAGTTTGGAGTGTGTTGAAGTGGAAGCAGGATCCATGCATAGCTTTAGGAAAAGATACGATAAAGTTCACGGAGCAGACAGTCGACATAGTAGCAACCGGCGACGGGGCGGGAGCAGGAGCTCTGACTAGAACTCTGCAACCACAATTAGGTGAGTACAGTTAGGTGAGTACACACACACACACACACACACACACACACACACACACATACACACACACACACACACGCACACACACACACACACACACACACACACACACACACACACACACACACACACACACACACACACTACAAACCTCACTCAAGAAAAGAGATCTTGGGGTGAGTATAATACCAGGCACATCAACCAAATAACTGCTGCAGCATATGGGCGCCTAGCAAACCTCAGAACAGCATTCCGATATCTTAATAAGGAATCGTTCAGGACCCTGTACACCGTGTACGTTAGCCCCATATTGGAATATGCGGCACCAGTTTGGAACTCACACCTAGCCAAGCACGTAAAGAAACTAGAGAAAGCGCAAAGGTTTGCAACAAGACTAGTCCAAGAGCTAAGGGGTATGTCCTACGAGGAGAGGTTAAGGGAAATCAACCTGACTACACTGGAGGACAGGAGAGACAGGAGGGGGACATGATAACGACATACAAAATACTGAGAGGAATTGACAAGGTGGACAAAGACAGGATGTTCCAGAGATGGGACACAGCAACAAGGGGACACTGTTGGAAGTTGAAGACACAGATGAATCACAGGGATGTTAGGAAGTATTCCCTCAGCCACAGAGTAGTCAGGAAGTGGAATAGTTTGGGAATCGATGTAGTGGAGGCAGAATCCATACATAGCTTTAAGCAGAGGTATGATAAAGCTCATGGTTCAGGGAGAGTGACCTAGTAGCGACCAGTGAAGAGGCGGGTCCAGGAGCTTGGAATCGACCACTGCAACCTCAACTAGGTGAGTACACACACGCACGCACGCACACACACATGGCGTCAGAACAAATTAAATAATTAATTAGACAACACAACTCTCATAACCACACTGTCGTTAGCAGTACTGTGGACAGTACTGTGGACAGTACTGTGGACAGTACTGTGGACAGTACTGTGGACAGTACTGTGGACAGTACTGTGGACAGTACTGTGGACAGTACTGCGGACAGTACTGTGGACAGTACTGTGGACAGTACTGTGGACAGTACTGTGGACAGTACTGTGGACAGTACTGCGGACAGTACTGTGGACAGTACTGTGGACAGTACTGTGGACAGTACTGTGGACAGTACTGTGGACAGTACTGTGGACAGTACTGTGGACAGTACTGCGGACAGTACTGTGGACAGTACTGCGGACAGTACTGCGGACAGTACTGTGGACAGTACTGTGGACAGTACTGTGGACAGTACTGCGGACAGTACTGTGGACAGTACTGGGGACAGTACTGCGGACAGTACTGTGGACAGTACTGCGGACAGTACTGTGGACAGTACTGCGGACAGTACTGTGGACAGTACTGCGGACAGTACTGTGGACAGTACTGTGGACAGTACTGCGGACAGTACTGTGGACAGTACTGTGGACAGTACTGCAGACAGTACTGCGGACAGTACTGTGGACAGTACTGTGGACAGTACTGCGGACAGTACTGTGGACAGTACTGTGGACAGTACTGTGGACAGTACTGCGGACAGTACTGCGGACAGTACTGCGGACAGTACTGCGGACAGTACTGTGGACAGTACTGTGGACAGTACTGCGGACAGTACTGCGGACAGTACTGTGGACAGTACTGTGGACAGTACTGCGGACAGTACTGTGGACAGTACTGCGGACAGTACTGTGGACAGTACTGCGGACAGTACTGTGGACAGTACTGAGGGCATTACTTTGGACAGTACTATGGAGAGTACCATGGGTAATACTGTGGACAGTACTGTGGGTAATACTGTAGGTAGAACTGTGGGTAGTACTGTGGGTAGTACTGTGGGTAGCACTGTGGGCAGTACTGAGGACAGTACTGTGGGTAATACTGTAGGTAGTACTGTGGGTAATACTCTGTGTAGTACTGTGGGCAGTACTGTGGGTAGCACTGTGGGCAGTACTGTGGGTAGCACTGTGGGCAGTACTGTGGGAAGTACTGTGGGTAGTACTGTGGGTAGTACTGGGGGTAGTACTGTGAGTAGTACTGTGGGCAGTACTGTGAGTAGTACAGTGGGTAGTAGTGCAGGCAGTACTGTGGGTAGTACTGTGGGCAGTACTGTGAGTTGTACTATAGGCAGTACTGTGGGTAGTGCTGTGGGTAGTACTGTGGGTAGTACTGTGGACAGTACTATGGGTAGTACTGTGGGTAGTACTGTGGGTAGTACTGTGGGTAGTACTGTGGGTAGTACTGTAGGCAGTGCTGTGGGTAGTACTGTGGGTAGTACTGTGAGTTGTACTGTAGGCAGTACTGTGAGTAGTACTGTGGGTAGTACTGTGAGTTGTACTGTAGGCAGTACTGTGGGTAGTACTGTGGGTAGTACTGTGGGTAGTACTGTGGACAGTACTGTGGGTAGTACTGTAGGCAGTACTGTGGGTAGTACTGTGGGTAGCACTGTGGGCAGTACTGTGGGCAGTACTGTGGGTAGTACTGTGGGTAGTACTGTGGGTAGTACTGTGAGTTGTACTGTAGGCAGTACTGTGAGTAGTACTGTGGGTAGTACTGTGGGTAGTACTGTAGGCAGTACTGTGGGTAGTACTGTGGGCAGTACTGTGGGTAGTACTGTGAGCAGTACTGTGAGTTGTACTGTAGGCAGTACTGTGGGTAGTACTGTGGGCAGTACTGTGGGCAGTACTGTGGGTAGTACTGTGGGTAGTACTGTGAGTTGTACTGTAGGCAGTACTGTGGGTAGTAAAGTTTTCTTACCTGGCTAAGCTGTAAACTTTAAGTTGCTCACAAAGCTTGAAGCTGAGGTGTCGCCTTCAAGCTGATTACCACCATTTGAAGCTGTCAGCACATTTTCTGTGGCTCGCCCGTGGCTCGTCCGTGGCTCGTCCATAGATCGTCCGTGACTCGTTCCTGGCTCGTCCCTGCCATGTTCCTGGCTTGTCCTTGTCTTATCCATTACTTGTCCGTTGCTCGTCCGTGACTTGTTTGTGACTCGTCCGTGGCTTGTCCGTGGTTTATCCGTGGCTTATCTGTGGCTTATCCCTGGGTCGTCCCTGGCATATCCATGACTCTTCCGTGGCTTGTCCGTGGCTTATCCGTAGCTTGTCCGTGGCTCATCCCTGGCTCACTCCCTGTCATCAATGACTTACTGTCGTCCGTAGTTTGCTCTCTGTCGTCCGTGGTTCGCTCTCTCTCTTCCGTGGTTCGTTTTCTGTCGTTCGTGGTTCGCTCTGTCGTCAGTGACTGGCTCTCTACCGTCAGTGACTCGCTGTCTACCGTCCGTGGCTTGCTGTCTATCGTCCGTGTCTCTCTGTCGTCCGTGGTTCTCTCTCTGTCGTCCGTGGCTTGCTTTCTACCGTCCGTGACTCGCTGTCTGTTGTCCGTGGCTTTCTCTGTCTTCCGTGGCTCGCTCTCAGGTGTTTCTACTTATTGTATGGTCAGTGATAATTATGTATGAAATGTTCTCGTGGCGCTGACAGTGTGCCTGATTCCAGCTGACGCTGTGCAGGATTCCAGCTGACAGTGTGCAACAGTTGACAGTACTGTTCCAGTTGACAGTGTGCAGGAAGACAGCAGGCAGTGTGAACGACAGATGTCAGTGTGCAGGAGGGCAGCTGACAGTGTGTATGACAGCAGCTGATAACGTGCAGGAGTGAAACTGACAGTATGCAGAACAGCTGACAGTGTACAGAAAGACAGTTGCCATTGTGCAGGATGGCAGGTGACAGTGTGACAGTGTACGAAAAGGCAGCTGACAGTGTGCAGGAAGGAAGCTGACTATATGTAGGACAGCCAGGAATGTGCAGGAGGGCAGCAGACAGTTTGCAGGAGGGCAGCTGATAGTATGTAGGAAGGCAGCAGACAGTTTGTAGGAAGGCAGTTGACAATATGGAGGAGGGCAGCTGACGACTCTCTTCCTACCCAACCATAAACCTGACTAGTTCTTCCCAGAAAATGCGGATTATGGCTCCTCTTTATGAGATAGTAGCCTCTTCCATGTTTGTGTGAGTCTCTGTAGGAGTCTTTGTGCGAGTCTTTGTGCGAGTCTTTGTGCGAGTCTTTGTGCGAGTCTTTGTGAATCGTTGTGTGAATTTTTAGATGTCAACATTATTACTTGTGTAATATATATATATATATATGTATGTATGGTTTAGAAAGACACGTAAGCAAACACTATAACATATTTATTAGAAAACGTTTCGGTCCTGGGACCTTGATCACTTCTAAGTGATCAAGGTCCCAGGACCGAAACGTTTTCTAATAAATATGTTATAGTGTTTGCTTACGTGTCTTTCTAAACCAACTTGTCGGTATTTATTACCAAGGTTTATACCATATATATATATATATATATATATATATATATATATATATATATATATATATATATATATATATATATATATATATATATATACATACATGTACGTATATATATATGAGTAATACTATTTATAAGCAGGTTGCCTACCCAAGCCTTAGCTATATGTACCTGTACATGCGCCGCCAGGTATCTCCCTCAGTTTTCCTGGAGGTCCACGGACGGTAGATGGACAGGCTGGGGCTTTGTCACGTATTACCAATATATCGCTTCCCCTAACAGTCCATCGGCATTTTCCTTGCTACCATCTCCCGTATACCGAACCCACCAATAAATGCTCAAGGCTTGAACAGGGAACCTGCTTATAAATGGCATTATAATATATTATATTACACAAGTATTGCCGTTGACATAAGTTTTTGTGTGTGATTCTCTTTGTGAGTTTGGTATGAGTCTTTCCGTGATTTTTTTTTGTGAGTCTGTTGTGAGTGTTTGAATATTTTTGTGAATTTTTGGGTAGGCTTTGTATAAGATTGTTTACCTGGAGTGTACCTGGAGAGAGTTCCGGGGGTCAACGCCCCCGCGGCCCGGTCTGTGACCAGGCCTTTTGTTTGAGTAAATTTTTTGTACGAGATTTTTTGTAAAATTTGAATCTATCTTAGGTGAGTCTTTTTCCTTGTAAGTCCTTAGGTGAGTCTTCATACGAATCTTTGGGTGAATTTGCCTAAGTCTTTGAATGAGTTTATTTAAGTCTTTAAGAGAGTCTTCGGGTGAGTTTGTGAGAGTCGTTATGCACGTCTTTGTTTATATACAGTCAATCATGCGCAGTTGTCTCGCTCAAGAATTTCTGGGTTTGAGTTTGTGGTTTTCTCTGAACTGACGATAACTCTCTTGAGCTCTGTCTACCATACAGTAAAACTTGTAGATTCTTGTGACATTTATCCAGGTACAATCAAACCTTCATTAGGGTTCATTTCTGCCACTTGATATAACAATTTACATTATATAGTCTACGATATAGAATATGTAATGTATTATAATGTATGTTGAATATTGTAGATTCTGTATTGTACTTTTGCATATTTGCTGTCGTTATAACATATTCCAGAATTGAATTCTGATGATGGAAATTGATTTTTTACCGAAATAGTGACTGTTATTCTATATTATTATTATTATTATAATCAAGGGGAAGCGCTAAACCCGGAGGATTATACAGCGCCTGGGGGGGGGGATGTGGAAGGCATTCAGGCTTAATTCGGGGAACTGGAGCACAGATCCAATTTCCTAAATCAAGAGCCCCTCACCAACATCAAGGAACCTTCCTTGAGGGGTGTTATTCTATAAATGTCGTAAGAAGCTACAAATCTTTCCCATCTGCCAGGAAATATATTTCTTTAAGGTCAATCATCTTTACTTAACAGCACAGTGAAAATTGAATATTGGAATTTAATTATTGTGCTTCCATATAAACCACAAATCTAACTTCCAAAGAACTTTTAAAAATCGGCCAATGCCTAGGAAATCTTTCGTGTTCCGTTACTTGGTTATTTCAATTTAATTCGTCTAAAATTTGAAGGATTATTGGCAAATGCTGCAATAGCAGTGTAAATCCATGGAGACAGTGCAAATGAACAGTCATAAACAAATCATTGCCAAATCCACACTAACTCGTTTGCAAATATTTCAAGGAACGGCCAGGATTCGAACACGCTGGCCTACAAACTTTAGGAATGACTTGCCACTGGTTCCAGTCTTGCCCGTTTCCCGAAATATTTACAAATGAACCATTGGAAATTTATGAAATAGAAAATTCACTTAATATTATTTTCACAAATAATGGTCAAATGGTATGGAAAGCAACGGTGTTGAACACAACAAACTCGGACTACGAAATAATGGATGTCAAGAGCTGCCAATCACAAAACTGCAGTCAACTAATTTACTTTCAACAATAAATAACATAAACTGGTACCAAGTTAACCATGCTCTTACTGAGATAAGTTTAGAGAATAATAAGAGGAATACGAATTTAAATCAGTTTCTGGAGAGGATGAACTTAATGGTGCTAGAAGTCCTCCAGACAGACTCCATTTAAGAAAAAAGAAGAAAAGATGCTAATTAGAAAGAGAGAGAGACCTCATCATCAGGCGAAGATGAAGACTTAAAGAACGTCTGAGTGTGTCCAATCTTTCTCAGGAACGATAGGAAGTATTATTTAGAAAAATTAAATACTTTAAGCTCAGTCTAAGTGCGTCTTATAGAGTCCAGGAGAGGCAGTGGGAGCAAAGAAGCCAATAATGAAATTGAAAGAAACCCTTTATAGTAAAATCTAGAAAAAAAAAAAATATCGATCCTTGCTTTAAGGCGATGGAACTTACACTGACAACAATAAAAAAAAATGAGTGAAATCCTGAAATTACAATAATGACTCAACGAGCCGTTAATCAGAATAAAAATTGATTTTCCAAGTGATTTGTTCTTGAATGAGCCTCTAAGCTCGACCATCATCTCTAAAATTTCAGACATTATGCTGTCTCCTCACGACTTTGGAAATGTTTTTAATGGTATACCTATGCACTCTGCCCTATACCCAGACTCGTGGAACTCCATACCCATCAAATTTTTTTATAAAAACTGTAATACTTGTGCGAATAATTTAATTCGTAAATACCACTGTGAAACAACGCTACAATAGAACATAAGAACATAAGAACATAAGAACGAAGGAACACTGCAGAAGGCCTACTGGCCCATGCGAGGCAGGTCCAAGTCTCCTACCGGCTTAAGCCAATGCACCCAACCTAGTCAGGTCAGGTCACATTGACTTAAGGGAGGAACACGGCAACCGACCTGGTAGCACAAGCTATCAGGTCTAACTCACACCCACCCACATCTACTCATGTATTTATCCAACCTATTTTTAAAGCTACACAACGTTCTGGCCTCTATAACGGTACTTGGGAGTTTGTTCCACTCATCCACAACTCTATTACCAAACCAGTACTTTCCTATATCCTTCCTGAATCTGAATTTTTCCAACTTAAAACCATTGCTGCGAGTCCTGTCTAGGCTAGATATTTTCAGCACACTATTTACATCCCCTTTATTTATTCCTGTCTTCCATTTATACACCTCAATCATATCCCCCCTAATTCTACGTCTTTCTAGAGAGTGCAGATTCAGGGCCCTTAGTCTATCCTCATAGGGAAGGTTTCTGATACATGGGATCATCTTTGTCATCCTCCTTTGTACATTTTCCAGAGAATTTATATCCATTCTGTAATACGGTGACCAAAACTGTGCAGCATAATCTAAATGAGGCCTAACCAAGGATGTATAGAGTTGAAGAACAACCTGAGGACTCCTATTATTTATGCTTCTTGATATGAAGCCAAGGATTCTATTAGCTTTATTGCGAACACTTATGCACTGTTGTCTTGGTTTCAGATTACTGCTAACCAGAACTCCTAAATCTTTTTCGCAATCCGTAATATTAAGATCTACATTATTTAGTTTATATGTGGCATGGTTATTGTCCTGTCCAACATTTAGAACTTTGCATTTGTCTATATTAAACTGCATCTGCCACTTCTCCGACCACTGCATCAGTCTATTCAAATCTTCCTGGAGTGCTCGAATGTCCTCGTCAGAATGAATTCGACGGCCTATTTTGGTGTCATCGGCAAACTTGCCGATGTCGCTCTTTATGCCCTCATCTATGTCGTTTATGTAGATTGTGAACAGCAGGGGGCCCAACACTGACCCCTGTGGAACACCGCTCGTGACGCTTCCCCACTCTGATTTCTCCCCATTTATGCAAACTCTCTGCTGCCTATTTGTCAACCATGCCTCTATCCAGGAAAAAATTTCTCCTCCTATTCCATGTGCTTTAATTTTCCTCAATAGTCTCTGATGAGGGACCCTGTCAAAAGCCTTACTGAAGTCCATATACACAATATCATATTCATTACCATGATCTACCTCCTCAAATACCTTAGTGAAAAAAGTTAATAAATTCGTAAGGCAGGAACGCCCCTTTGTAAAACCATGCTGAGATTCGTTGATTAATTTATGCTTTTCAAGGTGGCTACGAACTGCCTCGGCAATTATTGATTCCATAAATTTTCCCACTATGGAGGTTAGGCTTATTGGTCTATAGTTCGAAGCTAAGGACCTGTCACCTGTTTTGAAAATAGGTATCACATTTGCCATTTTCCACTTATCTGGCACCATGCCAGTTTGTAGTGATATGTTGAAAAGATTAGCCAAAGGTGTGCTAAGCTCCTCTTTACATTCCTTTAGAACCCTTGCATACAGTTCATCAGGGCCTGGGGATTTGTTAGGTTTCAATTTATCTATTTGCCTAAGGACCATGTCACTTGTGACCCTAATAGTGCACAGTTTATTATCGTCCTGTTCTACATAATTTATCATTACTGGTATATCGCTGGTATCCTCCTGTGTAAAAACTGAGAGGAAGTATGTGTTAAAAATTCTACACATTTCCTTATCACTGTCAGTGAGCTGACCCGAGGAACTTTTGAGTGGGCCTATCTTGTCCCTGATCTTACTTCTGTATACCTGAAAGAATCCTTTTGGGTTAGTCTTCGATTCTCTTGCAACTTTAACCTCATAATCTCTTTTTGCTTTTCTAATTCCCTTTTTTATTTCTCTCTTTAACTGAATATATCGAATTCTTAATTGCCCCTCTCCTCTTTTGATTTGCCTATATATGCCTCTCTTTTGACCAATCAGATATTTTAATCTATTGTTCATCCATTTAGGATCATTTTTGTTTGATCTGATTTCCCTATTTGGAACATAATTTGACTGAGCAGCTAGAACTATGCCCTGGAAAGCATCATATCGGCAACCATCACCACCTACCTGACCCTTAGTCAGGTCATTCCAGTTCAGCCCACCTAAGTAATTTTTCAGTCCTATGAAATCAGCCAAGCGAAAGTCAGGGACGGAGACTTGATTGCCATTATTAGGGGAATTCCATGATATATTAAAACTGAGTGATTTGTGATCACTCTCCCCAAGCTCATCATTAACCTCAAGATTATTAATTAGTGTTTCCCTACTGGCAAGAACCAAGTCAAGGAGGTTATTTCCCCTAGTTGGCTCTGTCACAAACTGTTTTAAAAAACAATCCTGGATCGTATCAAGAAAGTCACCCGACTCTAAATTTCCTGTCAAATTGCTCCAGTCAATCTGTCTATAGTTGAAATCTCCCATTAGCACAACATTTTCGCATGTAGATGCCTTACGAATTTCGTCCCATAGAAGTTTACTGCACTCCCTATCAAGATTTGGGGCCCTGTAAATCACACCCAAAATTAGTTTTTCTCGGCCCTCGAGAAGCTGTAACCAAACAGATTCAGTGGCTGACGCTTCTAATTTAATATCTTGTCTTACACAACAATTTAAATTGTCTCTGACATACATCGCTACTCCACCACCTTTCCTGTTGACCCTGTCAGTGTGGAATAATTTATAGCCTTGTATGTGACATTCAGAGGGCATCTCTCTATCTTTCAGATTGAGCCAGGTCTCTGTTATAGCAATAATATCTATGTTTCCTGCACTTGCAATTAATCTTAGCTCATCTATCTTATTTCTAACACTCCTGCTATTAGTATAGTAAACCTTAAGGGAGCTAGTCCCTTGCTGCCCTCTGCTGCCCCCCTTTGTTAGCTGACCTGTTCTATTGTCTTTATTTATAACTTCATGCTGAATGCCTTTTATACATTTACTGTTTCCAACCCTAGTGTTGCAACCTGCTTGTTTCCCACACACACCCATACCTCTATCTTCCATCAGTTTAAAATCATAGGCATTTCACCAATGGCCTTCTCAATCGAGTCTGCAAGTGCTACCACCCCTGCCCCAGAGAGATGTACCCCATCCCTTGCATACATATCATGTTTGCCATAAAAGTTGTTCCAGTTGTCAATGAATGGGATTGCAAGTTCCTTGCAGTATCTGTCTAGCCAGCAATTTACACCAATTGCCCTAGACAACCATTCATTTCCTACTCCCCTTCTAGGCAAGATGCTACATATGATTGGGATCCCTCCCTTAGACTTAATGAAATCTATAGCTGACCTGTACTTATCTAGCAGCTCTTCTCTCCTACCCTTCCCAATATCATTTCCACCAGCACTGAGACAGATAATGGGCTTGTTCCCATTACCTGACATGATATTATCCAGCCTGTTGACAATGTCCCCAACACCAGCTCCAGGGAAGCACACTCTATCTCTCATCTTCTTATTCCTATTACAAAAAGCACGGTCAATATATCTTACCTGAGAGTCACCAACCACAAGAATGCGCTTACCTTCATTAGCAGGGGCAGTAGTACCCTTACCTTCACTGGCCACTGAAGTACATTCATCCTGGAGAACAGAGAAGCGATTTCCTACCTTCAGATCTTCACTCTTAACTTTCCTTACTCTGATCCGCCTCCCATTACTGTGAACAACTCGCCACTTGCAGCAGGTGCTGGGCTGCACCTCACTGCTGGTAGCTGTTGCTACCTCCCCAACTACAGCCTCCTCACAGCGAGAGACAGACTGCACCTCACTGCTAGAAGTCTCATTCCCCACAACTCCAGCCACCTCACACTCTCTCCCAGACCCATTGAGGTGGACCTTCAGCCTCCTAATCTCCTCCTGGAGAAGCAAGACCTCCTCCTTCAACTCTCCAACCTCAGTTTTTAAAACACTGCAGAAGCAAGCCATGCTTGTAACCGTCCACGCTAATCCCCAAAGCAGCTCAGGGTCTGTGACCTCACGTGTCGACTGACCACTGACGACTCGTTGGAAATAAATGGTATAAAATACCGACACAATGGCAATATAAACACAAATGCAGTATAATGTGATCCTTTATTTATATAATGTGATCCTTTATTTATACTGCATTTGTGTTTATATTGCCAGGACTGACTCGTGGGCAAATGAGGTTCAAATTCGACGTGAGTTATGTATCGACTGGTGGCAGCAGAATGTAGATACCATTTTCTTTCTAATCAGTCATTCATGCGTATTTTACACCCTCAAAAACCTGTTGGTCTACCATTTTATAATATGACTGACTATTTTAAGGCATTATGTAGAGAGCTTGAGAACGATTGTGAAAAAGCTGGGTATGATGTTTATATCATTAAGAAATTGAAGAAGATACTACAGGAGCACTATGGTGATCAAATTTATTTTGCTGAAATCAACGTGGTCTGTATTTGAAATATGGCAAATTTCATTATAAATGTGTTAAGTAAAAGGACACAAGTGCAACTAATGTGACATTTTATTGTGGCAACGTTTTGCTCTCTGAAAGATTTATCAACGGCTTGATACAACTCCTGGAGAGTGAAACGTTGCCACAATAAAATGTCAAATTAGTTGCACTTGTGTCCTTTTACATAACATATTGTCGGTAATTCTACCAACATTAATCCAGTTCATTATAAATGACAAGTGGTGCTAAGAGAGAGGAAGATTGAACACGAGGCTGTGAAGCCCAGAAAAGTAATGACACTGATTCTCCATAACCTAGCGACAGCTGTTGATCACGTTTTTTGAATCACGTGATTAACATATAATTTTTTCAGCTTGGTTTTTCAGTTTCATAAGACGAAGTTTGTTTATTCAATCATTCAGTCACGCAAGAGGAAAGTTTAGAAACTGTAACACCGGCCTGGTCTCAGACCGAGCCGCGGGGACGCTGACCCCCGAAACCCTTTCCAGGTAAACTCCAGGTAAACCATCATACCCAACATTCACACAGTGGTCAGCTGATAATGTTAATCACAATATACAAACGCTCACTGGAAAAGGAACATTCCATGGTATGGGAGTAACAGCTTTATTCACCGAACATCATCTACACTTGATTATTTAGCGTGTCAAGAGTAAAGCAAGAATAATAGCTGATGAGCTGGTTGCAGACGAAGGGATACCAATCGTCCCATACATTGATCCTTCAACATCAACTCTTCCAGGAATTGTATTTGATCCAGTAATAACTCTGCACCTCCCGTTAAACAAAACAGCCAGCCGTGTTTCACTCAAATGTTCTTTGGCAGTCAGCAAGGTTTCTCAACAGATTAGAAGTTCTCACAGAAAACTGATCAAGCTTCATGATATGTTCAAAGATAATTATGGAAAAAAACTATCAAGAAGTCAAATGTATTCCTCTTGTCAATTATAGAGGAGGAGACATGTGTATGTTCAACTTTGCTGTACATACATAGAAGAATAGGCAAGTTGCCTAAACATACCAAAGACATGTCTGGCCTTTGATCAACCACTAAGGATAAAGCAGCGGAGAAGGTGGATTCCACCTTCTAATAAGTGCTCATGGCAGTGTGTTTCATATGATGAAGGGATTAGGAACAGAGGAACCACTGGAAGAAGTATATAACCCACATGATGTTATCCATATGATGAGTGGTACAGTCATTGCCCGTATTCTCCCAGGACTGTCTCATAGAAGGGGCTTTCACTATAAAACTGTTTGCCACTCTCATTCCACATCACTCCTCTAATGTGAAAATAGTACCAATAAAGAAGTAGATATAGATTCTGAGACAGTGAAGTAGCTGAAGATCACAGTTCTATCGCTACACAAGATTCACATGTGCTGGATAAAGAACAACTAAAGGAATAAGAACATCTCTTGATTGGTGTCCTTGATCTCAGCATCCTTTCACATGCCACTGCTGAATCATCAGTGCTTGTTACACTAAATGATGCTATATAGAGTATGCAAACATTGTTGGGCAGACAATCATGTGCAACAGAGCTGTGGATACAATGTTTAGAGTACATTAGTGTGATGAAAGAGTGCATGAGCTGTGAGAGAAGAGGACTCTGGGAGGAGGATCATTTAGATGCAATCGACAAACTACCAAATCTCCTTGCTGCAACAGGCATATCAACTATTTTGCAAGTGTTCGTCTCTGTCTTGAAATGATACGGAACCTTCCTAGTTTGCGCCCATGGCTGTATAAGACAGTTGTTGAGGAAGGCTATCATATTGTGCGAAGAAGTGGAAGAATTTGAGTTGTACTTTCGACTGCCCTTGTGGCTGAATAAGCCAAGAATAAGTCTTTGAAAAGTCGTAGGGGTGTCATTAGAGGTAGAGGCAGTTCACAAATCAATGTCATCACTGACGGGCAGACAACACACTACAAACTTTCTACATAATGAACGTGGAATAGCAAGAAGGAAGCCAGATATGACAGATTTGGAACAAAAATTCATGAACTGATTCCAGATGCACAATTCATTTGGTGAAACTGAAAAGGTACGGCTGATGGTATCTTGCTCAGGAAAAAAAAACAAAATCTCAAAGACAGAACAGGTATTTAACATAAGGAAAGCTTATGACAGAGCGCCTGTCAAGATTCGGAAACACATCTTACTCGTTCACGCTCGGAGTATCTGCGACAGTACGTCAGCAATATACAATCATAGCGAGACATAATGGGACTGCTGAAGAAGTCCACAGATGTTCAGGTTTTGTCAGCCACCATCAGCATGCAAGACAAAAAACAGTCGCAGTTGGTGATGCTGTAATTTGTCTTCGTTGCATACTTTATGGAGGAAGTAGGAAGGACACAATTTATACTCTGAGGTGTGCTAGAAATATGGCAATGATAGTCAAGAGTAACAGAAAGGAATCACTTTGGTTGCTACCTACTGGACGTGCATCCCGCTAATGCGTTCACCTTCAGGTTATAAGATGACACGATCTCAGCAGTGACAGTTTAAGAAGGCATATGTGGGGATGGAATGAGAGCAGTGACTGATGAAGATTCACAGATTTTGTTGGATTCTGTTCAGTAACCGGAAAATGCATCTTCTTTTAGCACTGATATATTTTCTTCAAAGGAAACAATCTGCTGGTTTCTGCAAAATAATTGGAGAATGTCGTTTGTGATCAGAACTACGTCACAGTGTTTAACGTTGTTTAGTTATCTCAGGTTAAATCAACTTAATGTTCATTTATATGTATTACATCTGTGAGCCCTCAAGACCATTATGTTCATTAATGTTACATAAAACTTTACTTACTTTCTTCCTTGCTTCCTTAATTATATACATGCTTGCTTGCTTGCTTACGTGCTTACTTACGTACAGTACTTTCCTATAAGCTAGTCAGACTTGCTTAGAGAAAAGTATGCTTTTTTTGGAAGAAACTGGAACTATTTAATTATTGCTTTCCATGCGATAATTTCTGAGCGTCTCACCTAATTTACCTCAACTCTTCCATTCCATTCTCCAACTTCCCAGCGGCTTCAAGCTTAGGAAGCTTGTGTACTTTTCGAAAATGATCTCTATAAAGACTTTCAGTCAGATTTGGGCTGTATATGTCCTAATTTATCATTTTATTTGAGAAATTTGGACATCATCTACCATACAATGATTTGTGAGCGCAATATTTATTTGCATTAACAATATTTGTCACAGTGTGTACAGGGGACAGGAGTTAGAATACGGTGATTTGCTTCTTGGATCGAGAGAGACATTCCCCATCCCGCATGAAGAAAAGGAACATTCATCATCATTCATTCAATAGCTGTCTTTGCAAGAGTGCACAGATGTCACAGTTTAAATGACCCTTTGAATTGAAACATCTATATATTAGGGTTTAGCTATGTAATTACGGACAAACTTCATTGATTTGAATTAGGTGGGCGAGGAAGATGTTCAGTCAGTCATGGAAGAGTCAGTCATGGAAGAGTCAGTCATGGAAGAGTCAGTCATGGAAGAGTCAGTCATGGAAGAGTCATGGAAGAGTCATGGAAGAGTCAGTCATGGAAGAGTTATGGAAGAGTTATGGAAGAGTCATGGAAGAGTCATGGAAGAGTCATGGAACAGTCATGGGAGAGTCAGTCATGGAAGAGTCAGTCATGGAAGAGTCATGGAAGAGTCATGGAAGAGTCAGTCATGGAAGAGTCATGGAAGAGTCATGGAAGAGTCACACAACCTGCCAACAACTGAGTTGCTTATATTTATTACTTTATTATAACTACTGCTAAAACACTACAACTGATAATACCACTATTATCACCATCACCACTATTACTACTACTTCTGCTACTACTACTATAACTATTACTACAACTACTATTAATACTATTACTACTAACTACTACTGCTTCTGCTACTGCTACTACTACTGTTACTAACTACAAGTACTACTACTAACTACAACTACTACTACTGCTAATTCCTACTACTTCTATTACTACTACTTTTACTGTTACTTCCAATAACTACTACTACTACTACTACTATTACAACTACTGCTACTGTTACAGCTCTCTCTCTCTCTCTCTTGCTCTCGCTCTCGCTCTCTCCCTCCATAGCTTGGCACAATGCCAGCTGGTGAACTGAATGTTCTTGGTCTCGTCTCCCACAAGCTCTGGGTCTGGCTCTTGTCAGTACCAACTTATGATATGTTGAACCTGTCTGGTGGTAATGGACCGTGTCACCAGGTAAGGAGGTAACCTCTCTCTCTCTCTCCGTCTCTTCCTCTCTCCCTCCCTGTCTCTCTCCCTCTCTTTCCCTCACACACACACACACACACACACACACACACACACACACACACACACACACACACACACACACACACACACACACACCTCATTTACTCTTCCTTTCTCTCTCTCTCTTTCTCGCACACACACACACACACACACACACACATGTAAACAGAAAATAGGGCCTCAGAGGGGAAGTCAAAGACTCAGGGAAAAAGAGGAAGATGGGACAGGGGTTGGAAGAGTGGATGGAAGAGCTATGGAAAAGGCTGGACCAAGAGTGAGAAATCAAACTAGGCGAGCTTACTGGAAGAATAAAGAAGAGGATGGAGGCAGAGAAGAAGTGGGAGTCGCAAGCTGAAGCTGCAGAAGCCAAGATATGGGCCCTAGAAGACGAAGTAAATAAACTGAAGCAATAACCAGAGGGTCCATGGCATCCTGAGCAGGTACACCAATATTAAGCAAAGGGTCCAAAGGAAAGGAAGAAGACAAAACTTACATTGAGGCCCTTAACAGTCCAGCAGGGAAGGTCGAGGATTGAAGAAGGGGCATGCTGTTGGTGCAGTGACAGAGTATGTGAGGGGGGGGGGGTTTTATGCAGAGAGGAGACAGGCCCCATGCAGAGGCACTGCCAGGCCACCAGGAGGTACAGGAAATAATGAAGAAGGTGATGGCTATGTATAAATGAGACCCAGAGACGTGCAGGGAAAAGCAATGGGAGGAGAAGTGGAAGAGGTCAGTCTTTATCCACAGGCTTCAGGAAAGAGTGAAGTTGGACATGTGATAAAAGACTGCAGAAAGAAAAACAAGAGATTGAAAATAGTATCATCAAATAGGAGAGGCAGACATATTTGAGGTAACAAATTTCCAGAGAATAGGGGGATACTCAAAGGAGACAAATCGGCCAGTCAACCTGATTTTCAAGACAGAAGCAGTGCAGGACAAGATCCTCAAGGAGAAACCACAGCTAAGGGAATCAAGATCATACCAGAGGGTGCTCCTAGACCATGACAGAACAAGGACAGAATGACAGTGGCTGAGAGAGAGAACACATAGGTGAAAGGGATAAGAAAGAGAGACAAGGCTAGAGTCAGTAGAGAACAACCAGAGTCTAGTGCAATGTGCACAAACACCCACAGAACCACTCTCAGAACCCTGCAGCCAAACATACTATCCCAACACAAACCACATCCCACACTCACAGCCCCCACACCACACTATGCAGTAGTGCACCCTGCCTGGGCCCCCCACCCCCCATGCCCTACAGAATACAGTGTTGGAGAGGAAACTGAAAGTATGGTACACCAATGGTGATGGAATAACGAATAAATGAGAGGAGTGGCCTGAAAGAATCACAGGCATCACCAGACATCATAGCTCTCACAGAAACCAAGCTCGCGGGAATGATAACAGATGCCATCTTTCAAATTGGATATGAGATCTTTAGGAAAGACAAAGAGAACACAGGGAATGGAGGAGTTGCACTGCAAGGGATTACATAATAGGAAAACTTCAGCCTGGAGGTTCCAATGATGTATAACCTACCACAGAATAGCAGGAGGCCAAGACAAGAATGTGATGAGAGTAACAGACAGATAATTGACACGCAGCATTAAACTACAGACCAGTATCACTGACTTGTAATGTATGTAAAGCCATGGAGAAAATTATCGGAAGAGTGGTGGACCACCTAGAAAGGTTTATAAACGACAACCAGCACTGATTCAGAGACGGGAAATCCTCTGTCACAAACCTACTGGAGTTCTATGACAAGATGACAGTAGTAAGAGACGAGAGAGAGAGAGGGGTGGGTAGATTGCACTTTCTTGGACTGTAAGAAGGCTTTTGACACAGTTCCACACAAGAGATTAATGCAACAGCTGGAGGACCAGATAGGTATAATAGGAAAGGCACTGCAGTGGATCAGAGAATATCTGACAGGGAGGCATTAGCGAGTCATAGTATGTGATGAGGTGTCGGAATGGGCGCCTGTGACGAGCGGAGTGCCCCTGGGGTCAGTCCTAGGGCCATTGCTGTTTTTGGTATATGTGAATGACATGACGGAAGGAATAGACTCAGAAGTATCCCTGTTTGCAGACGATGTGAAGTTAATGAGAGGAATTCAGTCGGAAGAGGATAAAGCAGGACTATAGAGCGATCTGGACAGGCTGCAGACCTCGTCCAGCAACTGGCTCTTGAAGTTCAACCCCACCAAATTCAAAGTCATGAAGATCGAGGAAGGGCAAAGAAAACCGCAGACATATTACAGTCTATGGCGCCAAAGACTACAAATCTTACTCAAGGAAAAGGATCTTGGGGTGAGTATAATACCGAGCACATCTCATGAGGCGCACATCAACCAAATAACTACTACAGTATACGGGCGACTAGCGAACCCAAGAATAGCATTCCGACATCTCACTAAGGAATTGTTCAGGTCTCTGTACACCGTGTACGTTAGGGCCATATTGGAATATGCAGCACCTGCAACCACAGTTAGGTGAGTACACACACACACACACACACACACACACACACACACACACACACACACACACACACACACACACACACACAAGTCTGACCAAGTATAGAGTATAGAGTCAGACGTGGACAAGGTGGAATAAGACTGCTTTGGAGCTCTTGGGGGCAGGCTGAGGCTTTTCTCAAAGTTGAGAATTTGAAGTCCAATAAAACCATTGGTAAACTTCCTAAATGCTTTATTTCCTGCGCAGCAGAATGACTAGATAACATATATTTATAAATTTTGAAAATTTTTGTTCACCTAAATTTCTGAACGTTTAATAATTTCTTTCAAAGTGAAATAAACTCCTAAGTTTAAATTTATTTAGACTACTTACTGAAATAAACTTTTCTGTAAAATTCCTAGTAACACTATCAAAATCAATTTCTCTGGCAATGCATGATTCAATACTCAGTCTCACTAAATAACAAGTTAAGTTTGAGACACAGTAGACCTTAAAATGTTGTTGATATGTTTGAGTTTGCTAAAATATCTTTCTGCTGACTCTGCTGTAGTTAGAATTGTCAACATTATTCTCAAACTAACACAAACATTTAGAAATATCTCACAATGTTTGTAGTTTTTTTAATAAATTTAACCATTCAAAAGGCTACAGTTCTTGTTTTCCAAAATTTGCTTCGGATTCACAGCCTAGACCAATGTACCGGCTGAGCCTCCCCTTCCTCTTGTAGGTCCTGGACCAATGTACCGGCTGAACCTCCCCTTCCTCTTGTAGGTCCTGGACCAATGTACCGGCTGAACCTCCCCTCCTTCTCACAGGTCCTGGATCAATGTACCAGCTGAACCTCCCCTTCCTCTCATAGGTCCTGGACCAATGTACCAGCTGAACCTCCCCTTCCTCTCATAGGTCCTGGACCTGGGAATCATTGCCAGTGTGTTCTGCGGTTATGTCATACCCGTTACAAGTTTTGAGAGCCTTTCTGTTATCGAATCCTCGCCTAAATTCATGTTTCACTGACGACTGCCTCGTCAGCCTGGCTGTTATTGTCGGTGATTTGCATGCCTACACTACCATTGCTGATTGTAACAGGAAGTGAAGCAGTTTTCTCAAGACTTTTCCCATTGTTCGTCTTGTATGTTGATAGTAATTTTTTTTATTATGCTTACGGCACTAGTTTCATATAGTATTATTGTTGCTGTTCTAATTATTATTATTATTATTATTATTATTATTATTATTATTATTATTATTATTATTATTATTATTATTATTATTTTGGTTGTTGTTGTTATTAAAACAACAACAACACTTTGACCATCACTCACTTCATCCCTGTCAATAGAGTGCCTGTAGACAGCCTGTACTGTCTGCACAGACAGTCCATGCTGTCTGCCAGCTTAGTTCATATTTTGCAGCACTAAGGTGATGCCCTCTGTACCCAGGCCTCTCGGTGGGCACGCCAGCCTGCCTGCCCTTGCCTCACTCTCACTCTGGCGACACCCTTCACTCAGTTAAGAAGGCCTACTCTCTCTCCCTCGTGGGCATGGCCCTCCCGGGCCATGGGCACAACACACAAGCCTGTGTACCCACCATGACTTAACAATAAAGAAGCCTCCGAAAACGTATCATTTACTCCCTGCTGCCAGAACACCAAACAAACTGGTTATAAATGGTGGGAAGCGGTGGTCGCAGCAGTTGTGTTTGCCCGGAGAGAGGAAGGAAGAAATGAAGTCATCTTCACTTCATCACTCCATGCAAGACGCATCGCATCCGTCTCTCAACGAGTTATCCTGAAGTCATGTCTGCACATTTCAACATCCAGACACAGGCACAAGCAGGATCCAGCCGAAATTTGCCCAATTTCTTCGAGAATTGTAAGTGGCATCCCAGTGACCCCACGCTACAGCGTCCCATGCTGTTTCTCAAGTCACGTGTTCAGCGTCACTTGTATGTTGCTGTTGTTGTTCAGATCAGCACAGCTGTTTCAGCAAGCCAGAGATGAGTTTTGTGGTGATTTCTGCATCCAGTGTGAGTTTCTCCACGTGTTTGTGGGAGAGGAGGAAGTGGTCAGATGCCTCCCTCGCCATACACTCACCCATGCTCCTCGCCACCACACTACCATACACTCACCACTGCCCACTCCCTCTGCTGTGTTTTCTGCTGTTTTTCGTGTGATTCATTGCTTGGTGATTTCAACCTAAGGCATACAAAATGGAAGAATGTAGCAAATAATGTTATAGCTGAAACAATCCCCGGAGGTAGCGCAGATGAAAGGTCACACACACATGAGCTACTAAGTCTCTGCGAAAAACACACCTTAAGCCAGCAGATAGTGGAGCCAACAAGACTAGAAAACACACTTGACCTTATCTTCACAAATAATGAGGACCTGATAAGAGACATAAGAATATCAAAAACAACTAATTCCGATCACAATCTAATCGAAGTCCAGACGTACATGCATAGGGGTCCTGAACAGCAGAATGCATGTACCTGTGAAGGTGTCTTCACAAAATACAATTTCAACAACAAGAACATCAACTGGGACCAGGTAAACCATGTCCTAAACGAAACATGTTGGGAAGATGTCTTAAATGACATGGATCCAAACCAGTGCCTTGAAAGGATCAACTTCCTGGTAGCCGAAGCATGTTCTAGGCATATTCCCCTAAGAA
Organism: Cherax quadricarinatus; assembly: GCF_038502225.1. Lineage (NCBI taxonomy): Eukaryota > Metazoa > Arthropoda > Malacostraca > Decapoda > Parastacidae > Cherax > Cherax quadricarinatus. The sequence continues at coordinate 37,527,699 of NC_091304.1, read as the reverse complement.
AGAAGAAGAGCAGGAGTAAACTGGAGAGAAAAAGACGCTCCCTCTATAGAAGACGACGAAGAGTCACTGAGCTCCTCAGGAGTGCTAGAATATCTGATACACGAAAGGAGGCGCTGACCAGGGAAGTGGAAACTATCGAACTTAAGCTAAATGACTCTTACAGGAACCAGGAGAGGCAGGAGGAGCTTAAAGCTATTAGTGAAATTGAAAGAAATTCAAAATATTTCTTTTCATATGCCAAAAACAAGGCAAATACCACATCTAGTATCGGGCCCTTACTCAGACAGGATGGGACTTACACAGATGACAACAAGGAAATGAGTGAAATATTGAAATCCCAGTACGACTCTGTGTTTAGTGAACCACTAATCGGTCTGAGGATCGACGACCCAAATGATTTCTTCATGAATGAGCCTCAAAACTCCATAAATGTATGCCAGATTTCCGACATTACCCTAACTCCGATAGATTTCGAAAAAGCCATTGACAACATGCTTATGCACTCAGCCCCGGGCCCAGACTCGTGGAACTCTGTTTTCATTAAGAACTGCAAGAAACCCCTCTCGCATGCCCTAAGTACACTATGGAGGAGGAGCTTGGACATGGGTGAAATTCCACAGTCACTTAAAACAACGGATATAGCCCCACTCCATAAAGGTGGCAGCAAAGCATTAGCTAAGAACTATAGACCAATAGCTCTAACGTCCCACATCATAAAAATCTTTGAAAGAGTGCTAAGAAGCAGGATTGCAAATCACCTGGATTCCCAAAATCTGCACAATCCAGGGTAACATGTGTTTAGGGCAGGTCGCTCCTGCCTCTCACAACTACTGGATCACTATGACATGGCCTTGGATGCACTGGAAGAAAATCAGAATGCAGATGTAATATACACAGACTTTGCAAAAGCATTTGACAAATGCGATCATGGCGTAATAGCCCATAAAATACGTGCTAAAGGAATAACTGGGAAAGTGGGGAGATGGATCTTCAACTTCCTAACAAATCGAACACAAAGAGTAGTGGTCAACAGAGTTAAATCGGAGGCTGCCATAGTGAAGAGCTCTGTTCCACAAGGCACAGTACTCGCCCCCATCTTATTCCTTATCCTCATATCAGACATAAACAGAGATATACACCACAGCACCGTATCATCCTTTGCGGATGATACTAGGATCTGCATGAGGCTGTCATCTGCTGAGGACGCGGTTAACCTCCAAGAAGATATAAACAAAGTTTTCCAGTGGGCAACGGTAAACAATATGATGTTCAATGAGGACAAATTCCAACTACTCCGTTATGGAAAACTGGAGGAGATAATAACTAGAACAGAGTATACTACTGACTCCGGCCATACAATAGAGCAGAAAAATAATGTAAGGGACCTGGGAGTAGTAATGTCTGAGGATCTCACTTTCAAGGATCACAACAGTGCCACGATCGCACGTGCAAAGAAAATGATAGGATGGATAATGAGAACTTTCAAAACGAGAGATGCCAAGCCCATGATGATCCTTTTCAAATCACTTGTTCTCTCTAGGCTGGAATACTGCTGTACATTAACATCTCCATTCAAAGCAGGTGAAATCGCAGATCTAGAGAGTGTACAGAGATCCTTTACTGCACGTATAAGTTCTGTCAAGCACCTTAACTACTGGGAACGCTTGGAAGCACTTGACTTGTACTCGTTGGAACGCAGGAGGGAGAGATATATCATAATCTACACTTGGAAAATCTTGGAAGGAATGGTCCCAAATCCGCACACAGAAATCACTCCCTACGAAAGTAAAAGACTGGGCAGGCGATGCAAAATGCCCCCAATAAAAAGTAGGGGCGCCATTGGTACACTAAGGGAAAACACCATAAGTGTCCGGGGCCCAAAACTGTTCAACAGCCTCCCATGAAGCATTAGGGGAATTGCCAATAAACCCATGGCTGCCTTCAAGAGAGAGCTGGACAGATACCTAATGTCAGTGCCGGATCAGCCGGGCTGTGGCTCGTACGTTGGACTGCGTGCGGCCAGCAGTAACAGCCTAGTTGATCAGGTCCTGATCCATCGGGAGGCCTGGTCATGGACCGGGCCGCGGGGGCGTTGATCCCCGGAATAACCTCCAGGTAACCTCCAGGTAAGCAGTGTATCCAAGTGCCCGAGGCCACTCGAAGCTGACTGGTGTAACTATCACTTGAGCGCTGGCTGGTGTAACTATCACTTGAGCGCTGGCTGGTGTAACCATCACTTGAGTGCTGGCTGGTGTAACCATCACTTGAGCGCTGGCTGGTGTAACCATCACTCGAGTGCTGGCTGGTGTAACCATCACTTGAGTGCTGGCTGGTGTAACCATCACTTGAGCGCTGGCTGGTGTAACCATCACTTGAGCGGTGGCTGGTGTAACAATGACTTGAGCGCTGGCTTGTGCAACCATCACTTGAGCGGTGGCTGGTGTAACCATCACTTGAGCGCTGGCTGGCGTAATCATCACTTGAGCGCTGGCTGGTGTAACCATCACTTGAGCACTGGCTGGTGTAACCATCATTTGAGCGCTGGCTGGTGTAACCATCACTTGAGCGCTGGCTGGTGTAACCATCACTTGAGCGCTGGCTGGTGTAACCATCACTTGAGCGCTGACTGGAGTAACCATCACTTGAGCGGTGGCTGGTGTAACCATCACTTGAGCGCTGGCTGGTGCAACCATCACTTCAGCGCTGGCTGGTGTATCCATCACTTGAGTGCTGACTGGTGTAACCATCACTTGAGCGCTGGCTGGTGCAACCATCACTTGAGCGCTGGCTGGTGCAACCATCACTTGAGCGCTGGCTGGTGTACCCATCACTTGAGCGCTGGCTGGTGTAACCATCACTTGAGCGCTGGCTGGTGTAACCATCACTTGAGCGCTGACTGGTGTAACCATCACTTGAGCGCTGGCTGGTGTAACCATCACTTGAGCGCTGGCTGGTGTAACCATCACTTGAGCGCTGGCTGGTGTAACCATCACTTGAGCGCTGGCTGGTGTAACCATCACTTGAGCGCTGGCTGGTGTAACCATCACTTGAGCGCTGGCTGGTGTAACCATCACTTGAGCGCTGGCTGGTGTAACCATCACTTGAGCGCTGGCTGGTGTAACCATCACTTGAGCGCTGGCTGGTGTAACCATCACTTGAGCGCTGGCTGGTGTAACCATCACTTGAGCGCTGGCTGGTGTAACCATCACTTGAGCGCTGGCTGGTGTAACCATCACTTGAGCGCTGGCTGGTATAACCATCACTTGAGCGCTGGCTGGTGTAACCATCACTTGAGCGCTGGCTGGTGTAACCATCACTTGAGCGCTGGATGGTGTAACCATCACTTGAGCGCTGGCTGGTGTAACCATCACTTGAGCGCTGGCTGGTGTAACCATCACTTGAGCGCTGGCTGGTGTAACCATCACTTGAGCGCTGGCTGGTGTAACCATCACCTGAGCGCTGACTGGTGTAACCATCACTTGAGCGCTGGCTGGTGTAACCATCACTTGAGCGCTGGCTGGTGTAACCATCACTTGAGCGCTGGCTGGTGTAACCATCACTTGAGCGCTGGCTGGTGTAACCATCACTTGAGCGCTGGCTGGTGTAACCATCACTTGAGCGCTGACTGGTGTAACCATCACTTGAGCGCTGGCTCGTGTAACCATCACTTGAGCGCTGACTGGTGTAACCATCACTTGAGCGCTGGCTGGTGTAACCATCACTTGAGCGCTGGCTGGTGTAACCATCACTTGAGCGCTGGCTGGTGTAACCATCACTTGAGCGCTGGCTGGTGTAACCATCACCTGAGCGCTGACTGGTGTAACCATCACTTGAGCGCTGGCTGGTGTAACCATCACTTGAGCGCTGCTGGTGTAACCAATACTTGAGCGCTGGCTGGTGTAACCATCACTTGAGCGCTGGCTGGTGTAACCATCACTTGAGCGCTGGCTGGTGTAACCATCACTTGAGAGCTGGCTGGTGTAACCATCACTTGAGCGCTGACTGGTGTAACCATCACTTGAGCGCTGGCTCGTGTAACCATCACTTGAGCGCTGGCTGGTGTAACCATCACTTGAGCGCTGGCTGGTGTAACCATAACTTGAGCGCTGGCTGGTGTAACCATCACTTGAGCGCTGGCTGGTGTAACCATCACTTGAGCGCTGACTGGTGTAACCATCACTTGAGCGCTGGCTGGTGTAACCATCACTTGAGCGCTGACTGGTGTAACCATCACCTGAGCGCTGACTGGTGTAACCATCACTTGAGCGCTGGCTGATGTAACCATCACTTGAGCGCTGGCTGGTGTAACCATCACTTGAGCGCTGGCTGGTGTAACCATCACTTGAGCGCTGGCTGGTGTAACCATCACTTGAACGCTGGCTGGTGTAACCATCACTTGAGCGCTGGCTGGTGTAACCATCACTTGAGCGCTGGCTGGTGTAACCATCACTTGAGCGCTGGCTGGTGTAACCATCACTTGAGCGCTGGCTGATGTAACCATCACTTGAGCGCTGGCTGGTATAACCATCACTTGAGCGCTGGCTGGTGTAACCATCACTTGAGCGCTGACTGGTGTAACCATCACTTGAGCGCTGGCTGGTGTAACCATCACTTGAGCGCTGGTTGGTGTAACCATCACTTGAGCGCTGGCTGGTGTAACCATCACTTGAGCGCTGGCTGGTATAACCATCACTTGAGCGCTGGCTGGTGTAACCATCACTTGAGCGCTGGCTGGTGTAACCATCACTTGAGCGCTGGCTGGTGTAACCATCACTTGAGCGCTGGCTGGTGTAACCATCACTTGAGCGCTGGCTGGTGTAACCATCACTTGAGCGCTGGCTGGTGTAACCATCACTTGAGCGCTGGCTGGTGTAACCATCACTTGAGCGCTGGCTGGTGTAACCATCACTTGAGCGCTGGCTGGTGTAACCATCACTTGAGCGCTGGCTGGTGTAACCATCACTTGAGCGCTGGCTGGTGTAACCATCACTTGAGCGCTGGCTGGTGTAACCATCACTTGAGCGCTGGCTGGTGGAGTCAACGATGATCCTAAATTTAGACTTTATTAAAACTTCAAAAAAAAGCGGATTAACTCAGTTATATATAGTTGGCGGCTCCCTGTAGAGCTCTACACTGTGTGGCAGAGCTCTACACTGTGTGGCAGAACTCTACACTGTGTGGCGGAAATCTACACTGTGTGGCGGAACTCTACACTGTGTGGCGGAACTCTACACTGTGTGGCAGAGCTCTACACTGTGTGACAGAGCTCTACACTGTGTGGCAGAGCTCTACACTGTGTGACAGAGCTCTACACTGTGTGACAGAGCTCTACACTGTGTGGCAGAGCTCTACACTGTGTGACAGAGCTCTACACTGTGTGGCAGAGCTCTACACTGTGTGACAGAGCTCTACACTGTGTGGCGGAACTCTACACTGTGTGACAGAGCTCTACACTGTGTGGCAGAGCTCTACACTGTGTGACAGAGCTCTACACTGTGTGGCGGAACTCTACACTGTGTGGCAGAGCTCTACACTGTGTGACAGAGCTCTACACTGTGTGGCAGAACTCTACACTGTGTGGCAGAGCTCTACACTGTGTGGCAGAACTCTACACTGTGGCAGAGCTCTACACTGTGTGGCAGAGCTCTACAATGTATGGCAGAGGTCTACACTGTGTGGCAGAGCTCTACATTTTGCGGCAAAGCGCTACACTATGTGGCAGAGCTCTACACTGTGTGACAGATCTCTACAATGTGTGGCAGAGGTTTACAATGTGTGGCTGAGCTCTAAACTATGTGACAGATTTCTACACTGTATGCGGATCTCTACACTGTGTGGCAGAGCTCGGCACTGTGTGGCAGAGCTCTACACTGTGTGGCAGAGCTCTACAATGTGTGGCAAAGCTCTACACTGTGTGGTAGAGCACTACATTGTGCGGCATAGCTCTACACTGTGTGGCAGAACTCTACACTGTTGTGTCAGAGCTCTACACTGCGTCAGACGTCTACTCTGTGTGGCAGATCTCTACACTGTGTGGCAGAGCTCTACATGTTTGACAGATCTCTACACAGTGTAGAGCCCTGACACAACAGTGTTGAGCTCTACGCTCTTCCGTCAGAGCTCCACAATATGTGATAGAGCTCTACATTATGTGGTAGAGCTATACACTATCACAGCTCTACACTGTTGTGTCAGAGATCTACACTGAGTGACATAGCTCTACACTTTTTGGCAGAGCTCTACACCGTGTATCAGAGCCCTACAAAGTGTGGCAGAGCTCTACACTATAGCAGAACTCTACAAAGTATGGAAGAACTCTCTACACTGTGTGTAGACACTATACTGTTGTTTCTAAGCTCTACACTGCGGTGTGAGATTCTACACTGTGTGGCAGAGCTTTACACTTGTAGCAGAGCTCTACATTGTGTGGTAGAACTGTGTTGCGTTGTAGAGTTTTACACTTGTGGGAGAGCTCTACACTGGCAGAGCTCTGCCCTTTGTGGTAGAGCTGTACACAATATGGAAGAGCTCTACATTGTTTGGCAGAGCTGTACACTGTGTAACAGAGCTCTACACTAATAACAAAAAGGCACAATACCGTGACTGGAACAATACACAAATAACCCGCACATAAAAGAGAGAAGCTTACGACGACGTTTCGGTCCGACTGTGCAAATGGTCCAAGCCGGACCGAAACGTCGTCGTAAGCTTCTCTCTTTTAAGCTCTACACTGTACGGTAGAGCTCTAAAATGTTTTGTAGAGCTCTACGCTGAATGGCAGAGCTCTAAACTGTGTTGTAGAGCTCTTCACTGTGTGGCATAATATATGAAGCTCTAACTACAATCAGACACCAGATTTGTTGTGCCAGACACCAGACTTGTTGTAACAGACACCAGACTTGTTGTAACAGACACCAGACTTGTTGTAACAGACACCAGACTTGTTGTAACAGACACCAGACTTGTTGTAACAGACACCAGACTTGTTGTAACAGACACCAGACTTGTTGTAACAGACACCAGACTTGTTGTAACAGACACCAAACTTGTTGTCAGACACTAGACTTGTTGTAACAGACACCAGACTTGTTGTAACAGACACCAGACTTGTAACAGACACCAGACTTATTGTAACAGACACCAGACTTGTTGTAACAGACACCAGACTTGTTGTAACAGACACCAGACTTGTAACAAACACCAGACTTGTCAGACACTAGACTTGTTGTAACAGACACCAGACTTGTAGCAGACACCAGACTTGTAACAAACACCAGACTTGTAACAAACACCAGACTTGTTGTCAGACACTAGGCTTGTTGTAACAGACACCAGACTTATTGTAACAGACACCAGACTTGTTGTAACAAACACCAGACTTATTGTAACAGACACCAGACTTGTTGTAACAGACACCAGACTTATTGTAACAGACACCAGACTTATTGTAACAGACACCAGACTTGTTGTAACAGACACCAGACTTATTGTAACAGACACCAGACTTGTTGTAACAGACACCAGACTTTAGGTCCTTCTCTTGGCTTTTCAGAATAGTTGGATAAATACAACATAACTAACTTCGCTTATGTTAAAACAGGTCAGTTGTTCTGTGACTTGATAAAAGCGACCTTCACTCTGGGTATACAAACGTGGGAGAGTGAGGGGGAAAATAGACCTGGACCCATTGCGTCTCTCATTCTAGGTCTTTTCTCGTCTTGTCCCTCTTCATGTAGAGTTTTCCGAAAGATGTAAGAGAAAGTTTGTTCCATTCCACCCCTACCCTTAGTTAAGGCTATGATAAAGTTAATATTCTCTTCAGATTTCTAACACATTTTTTTATGAAAAACAATTAAAGTTACAAGGATTCATTCCTTCAGGCCGTGAGGGCTTAAATATGCGCTATTGAATGTTACAGATTGACCGATATAATACCCAAGCTTAAGCTTAGTTACTAGTGCCCCTGGCAGTTTGACAGAAACACAGATGATTATTTAACTAAATACAGAGTTTGTGGACAGGCTTATGGTTACTATTTTGAACGCTATATAAGGAATATAAGGATACAAATAACCTATGTGGGATGTCATGGCATCTTACTGAAAATAAGATAGCACTTATGTTAAGCTTGCAACAGATAAGATATATATGTAAAAATGTACAGCTTCTAACCATTTTGGGAGCTAGTTCTAAGCATTTTAGGTATCCCACAAGATTTTGTGCTACCGTTTACAAGATGGATACGGGGTAGACAATAAACTAGACGCTTCGGTGGCAAAATCTGAAATCTAATCCCATGAACACTGGTGTCACCACCATTGCCTCTCACTGGAGCACTGACTGGTGTCACCACCACTGCCTCTCACTGGAGCACTGACTGGTGTCACCACCACTGCCTCTCATTCGAGCACTGCCTGGTGTCTCCACCACTGCCTCTCATTCGAGCACTGACTGGTGTCACCACCACTGCCTCTCACTCTAGCACTGACTGGTGTCACCACCACTGCCTCTCATTCGAGCACTGACTGGTGTCACCACCACTGCCTCTCACTCTAGCACTGACTGGTGTCACCACCACTGCCTCTCATTCGAGCACTGACTGGTGTCACCACCACTGCCTCTCATTCGAGCACTGGCTGGTGTCACCACCACTGCCTCTCACTCTAGCACTGACTGGTGTCAACACCACTGCCTCTCATTCGAGCACTGACTGGTGTCACCACCACTGCCTCTCACTCTAGCACTGACTGGTGTCACCACCACTGCCTCTCATTCGAGCACTGACTGGTGTCTCCACCACTGCCTCTCATTCGAGCACTGACTGGTGTCACCACCACTGCCTCTCACTCTAGCACTGACTGGTGTCACCACCACTGCCTCTCATTCGAGCACTGACTGGTGTCTCCACCACTGCCTCTCATTCGAGCACTGCCTGGTGTCACCACCACTGCCTCTCATTCGAGCACTGCCTGGTGTCTCCACCACTGCCTCTCATTCGAGCACTGACTGGTGTCACCACCACTGCCTCTCACTCTAGCACTGCCTGGTGTCTCCACCACTGCCTCTCATTCGAGCACTGCCTGGTGTCTCCACCACTGCCTCTCATTCGAGTACTGACTGGTGTCACCACCACTGCCTCTCACTCTAGCACTGCCTGGTGTCTCCACCACTGCCTCTCATTCGAGCACTGACTGGTGTCACCACCACTGCCTCTCACTCTAGCACTGCCTGGTGTCTCCACCACTGCCTCTCATTCGAGCACTGACTGGTGTCACCACCACTGCCTCTCACTCTAGCACTGCCTGGTGTCTCCACCACTGCCTCTCATTCGAGCACTGACTGGTGTCTCCACCACTGCCTCTCATTCGAGCACTGACTGGTGTCACCACCACTGCCTCTCACTCTAGCACTGGCTGGTGTCACCACCACTGCCTCTTACGGATACTTTTTTACTGTTTGGTGAACACAGGTCAGTGGTGTGAGGAGACTGACACTCTGGTACATATTTACTAACAGACAAACAAAGGTAAACTGTGTATAGAGTATAATGTACATGTACCTATTTATTATAAGGTGAACAGAGGTAACAGATGATAGGCATCTGACATCCAAGTATTTAGTTACTACTAGGAGAATATTGGTAACAAATGTAAGAAGACTAACACCCTGGTTCCTATAGACTGGTGCGAGAACAGAGCTAGATGATCGGGGAGAGTGGGTGAAAAGACCAGGTACCTGTTTATTGCTAAGTGAATTGAGGCGACATGTGTAAGGAAGCTGATATCCAGGTTCCTATATACTGCTAGTTAAAGAACAAAATGGCACAATACAGTGATTGGAACAATTCACAAATAACCCGCACATAGGAGAGAGGAGCTCACGACGACGCTTCGGTGTGACTTTGTAAATGGTCCAAGTTGAACCGAAGCGTCGTTGTAAGCTCCTGTCCTAAATGCGGTTTATTTGTGTACTGTTAGTTGTAAGAAGTAACAGGTGTAAAGAGAATAACTCCCAGATACCTATTTACCGTTAAGTGAAGAGGCTATAGGTGTGAAGCGATTAGATCCAGGTACCTGATTTCTGTTACGTGAACGGAAACAAAATGCGCAAGGAACATTCAGATCAATTTTAATGCTAAGTGAACAAGGGTTATGACTATAAGGATATTAGTACCCAAGTACATATTCGCATCTAGGTAAACAGCAAAAGCAATTGTAAGTACATAATAACTGTCAGTATTTATTGACTGCTAGGTGAAAAGGGACAGTAGGTGTAAGGAGACTAGTAGAATCTAGCTTGATATTTACTGCTTAGTGAAGAGAAGCATTAGGTGTGAAGTGATTAATAGTCAGGTTCCTAATGACTGCTAGGTGAATGGAGGACACGGGAATATGGAGACTTACACCCATTTACATGTATGCTGGTAGGTAAACAGAGAAAAAGTGGGTATGGGGATTAACTCCCAATTACCTATGTACAGCTACGTGAACTGCTAAGACAAGAAAGGTAGGTCTAATAAGACTAATTCTTAGGTACCAGCTTTCTGCTATGTGAGCAAAGGCAACAGGTGAAGAGAGATTAAACCCAGTAACCTATAAATTCTTAGGTGAACAGAGGCAGTGGATGTAAGGAGATAAAGACACTCATACTGATTTACTTTTAGGTGAAGTAAGACTGATGTTAGGTGACTAACTCCAGGACACTATTTAGTGATAACTATTGTCTCTGCTGCCAAAGAACGAAGCAGAGACGTTAGTTATTACTATGTCACGGATTTAAACATAAACTTTAACTTTTGTTAACCACTCTATTGATTTGTTATGAGAAATGAAATGCAAATATCGCTACCGAAAAAGATAACTTGTACAAATTTATTTACAATCTGTGTGAGAAATAATATTCAGAGGTATAACAGCATAACTGAAATACCTGAACACAAGTGTAACCACCTGTATGATAAATGTAAGTTAATCAACCAATAACTGATAAGTATTCCAACATGGCATTATCATAAAAAATATACTATACCAAACAGTCTTGAGAGCCACACAGGTATCAAAGTTTGCAGCCCACTTGCACCCGACCTCATGTTCACAAAGTACATATGTGTACTCACCTATTTGTACTCACCTACTTGTACTCACCTATTTGTGGTTGCAGGGGTCGATTCATAGCTCCTGGCCCCGCCTCTTCACTGATTGCTACTAGATCCTCTCTCTCCCTGCTCCATGAGCTTTATCATACCTCGCCTTAAAACTATGTATGGTTCCCGCCTCCACTACTTCACTTTCTAGACTATTCCACGACTTGACTTACTCTATGACTGAAGAAATACTTCCTAACATCCCTTTGATTCATCTGAGTCTTCAACTTCCAATTGTAACCTCTTGTGTCTGTGTCCCATCTCTGGAACATCCTGTCTTTGTCCACCTTGTCTATTCCGCGCAGTATTTTATATGTCGTTATCATGTCTCCCCTGACCCTCCTGACCTCCAGTGTCGTCAGGCCGATTTCCCTCAACCTTTCTTCGTAGGACAATCCCCGTAGCTCTGGGACTAGTCTTGTTGCAAACCTTTGCACTTTCTCTAATTTCTTGACGTGCTTGACTAGGTGTGGATTCCAAACTGGTGCTGCATACTCCAGTATGGGCCTGACGTAGATGGTATACAGAGTCTTGAACGACTCCTTACTGAGGTATCGGAACGCTATCCGTAGGTTTGCCAGGCGCCCGTATGCTGCAGCAGTTATCTGATTTATGTGCGCCTCAGGAGATATGTTCGGTGTTATACTCACCCCCAGATCTTTTTCCTTGAGTGAGGTTTGCAGTCTTTGGCCATCTAAACTATATTGTGTCTGTGGTCTTCTTTGCCCTTCCCCAATCTTCATGACTTTGCATTTGGCAGGGTTAAACTCAAGGAGCCAGTTGCTGGACCAGGCTTGTAGCCTGTCCAGGTCTCTTTGTAGTCCTGCCTGATCCTCATCCGATTTAATTCTTCTCATTAACTTCACATCATCTGCAAACAAGGACACTTCTGAGTCTATCCCTTCCGTTATGTCGTTCACATATACCAAGAACAGCACAGGTCCTAGGACTGACCCCTGTGGAACCCCGCTTGTCACAAGCGCCCACTCTGACACCTCGTCACGTACCATGACTCGTTGTTGCCTCCCTGTCAAGTAATCTCTGATCCATTGCAGTGCCTTTCCTGTTATGTGTGCCTGATCTTCTAGCTTTTTCAGTAACCTCTTGTGAGGAACTGTGTCGAAGACCTTTTTGCAGTCCAAAAAAATGCAGTCGATCCACCCCTCTCTCTCTTGTCTTACTTATGTCACCTTGTCATAAAACTCTAGTAGGTTTGTGACACAGGATTTTCCTTCCCTGAAACCATGCTGGTTGTCAATTATACACTTGTTTCTTTCCAGGTGCCCCACCACTCTCCTCCTTATGATCTTCTCCATGACCTTGTGTGTGTGTGTGTGTGTGTGTGTGTGTGTGTGTGTGTGTGTGTGTGTGTGTGTGTGTGTGTGTGTGTGTGTGTGTACTAACTTGTCTAAGACTGCCAATAAAATACAGGCGAAGACTTCAACAAGGCAATAAAGGCAACGTGCATTCACTCCAAGAATAGACTGTGTCGACAGAGTTGGGCAAATTCCAAGTCCACTGACAACTTTGTATGCAAAGGCAAACCTCATTCTGAGACATTAGAGAATTAGAGTCAAGTATATCAAACTCAAGTAAACGACTTAAACTGAGTTCATAACTGCGGCTTTGAGAGGGGCGAAGATAGATTTACGGTGACTGTGGGAAAGGAGAGTTGGGTTACAGACGGTAGACACTGACAGGGACCAAACACAGTTGTTCCGTTTGTGAAACATTCTGATTAGAAGCCCGGTAGCTCAGCGGTAAAGTGAACCTGTTAATCTCGAGACCACAGATCAAACCACCCGTCCACTTTTCTGTTTATTCATATATATCAAAGACAGAGAGAACAACAGAATTCAAGAGAAGTCGTAATGAACTACTGTCTCTGAATAAACAGAAGAATGGATGGGGACTCGAACCGTCGTATTGAATAATGGCAGGCCAAACTCTCTGGTTCGGTTATTCGGAACGACATATACATACATACATACATACATACATGCATACATACATACATATATTCATACTTACATACATACATACATATATACATATATACATACATATATACATACATACATACATATATACATACATATATACATACATATATACATGCATACATACATGCATGCATACATACATACATACATATATACATACATACATATATACATACATACATACAAACAAGCATACATACATACATACATATCCATGTATATGAATGTATTTAAAATTAGGTCCTTTCTAAAATTTTCTCATACGTTTAAAGATATATTTATCATTTATGTTAATGTAAAAATTAATAATTTTGTACTTAAAGCTCCTTATCCTGACGCCAAATGACTTCGAACAGGCGATAAATGACATGCCCATGCACTCTGCCCCAGGGCCAGACTCATGGAACTCTGTGTTCATCAGGAACTGCAAGAAGCCCCTATCACGAGCCTTTTCCATCCTATGGAGAGGGAGCATGGACACGGGGGTCGTCCCACAGTTACTAAAAACAGCAGACATAGCCCCACTCCACAAAGGGGGCAGTAAAGCAACAGCAAAGAACTACAGACCAATAGCACTAACATCCCATATCATAAAAATCTTTGAAAGGGTCCTAAGAAGCAAGATCACCACCCATCTAGAAATCCATCAGTTACACAACCCAGGGCAACATGGGTTTAGAACAGGTCGCTCCTGTCTGTCTCAACTATTAGATCACTACGACAAGGTCCTAAAGGCGCTAGAAGACAAAAAGAATGCAGATGTAATATATACAGACTTTGCAAAAGCCTTCGACATGTGTGACCATGGCGTAATAGCGCACAAAATGCGTGCTAAAGGAATAACAGGAAAAGTCGGTCGATGGATCTATAATTTCCTCACTAACAGAACATAGAGTAGTCGTCAACAGAGTAAAGTCCGAGGCAGCTACGGTGAAAAGCTCTGTTCCACAAGGCACAGTACTCGCTCCCATCTTGTTCCTCATCCTCATATCCGACATAGACAAGGATGTCAGCCACAGCACCGTGTCTTCCTTTGCAGATGACACCCGAATCTGCATGACAGTGTCTTCCATTGCAGACACTGCAAGGCTCCAGGCAGACATCAACCAAATCTTTCAGTGGGCTGCAGAAAACAATATGAAGTTCAACGATGAGAAATTTCAATTACTCAAATATGGTAAACACGAGGAAATTAAATCTTCATCAGAGTACAAAACAAATTCTGGCTACAAAATAGAGCGAAACACCAACGTCAGAGACCTGGGAGTGATCATGTCGGAGGATCTCACCTTCAAGGACCATAACATTGTATCAATCGCATCTGCTAGAAAAATGACAGGATGGATAATGAGAACCTTCAAAACTAGGGAGGCCAAGCCCATGATGACACTCTTCAGGTCACTTGTTCTATCTAGGCTGGAATATTGCTGCACACTAACAGCACCTTTCAAGGCAGGTGAAATTGCTGACCTAGAAAATGTACAGAGAACCTTCACGGCGCACATAACGAAGATAAAACACCTCAATTACTGGGAGCGCTTGAGGTTCCTAAACCTGTATTCGCTGGAACGCAGGCGGGAGAGATACATGATTATATACACCTGGAAAATCCTAGAGGGACTAGTACCGAACTTGCACACGAAAATCACTCACTACGAAAGCAAAAGACTTGGCAGACGATGCAACATCCCCCCAATGAAAAGCAGGGGTGTCACTAGCACGTTAAGAGACCATACAATAAGTGTCAGGGGCCCGAGACTGTTCAACTGCCTCCCAGCATACATAAGGGGGATTACCAACAGACCCCTGGCAGTCTTCAAGCTGGCACTGGACAAGCACCTAAAGTCGGTTCCTGACCAGCCGGGCTGTGGCTCGTACGTTGGTTTGCGTGCAGCCAGCAGCAACAGCCTGGTTGATCAGGCTCTGATCCACCAGGAGGCCTGGTCACAGACCTGGCCGCGGGGGCGTTGACCCCCGGAACTCACTCCAGGTAAACTCCAGGTAATAAAACTTACCTAACAAGCGCAATTTGATTTAGCCTAATCCATCTACATTTATTTTAGATAAGTTTACAATAATTTAATAATAAACAAACACAATTAAATATATTTTTTTTCATTAGTTTCAGAATGATTTTTGCTAAATTATTATGTACACAAATTATCGCTTACCTTATTCGGCAGGAAGAAAGTTGCCATTTAAGCCAAAATCGCACGATATATATATACATATATATATACATATATATATATATATATATATATATATATATATATATATATATATATATATATATATATATATATATATATATATACATGTATGTATATATATATGGAAGGAGAAAAGAGAATATGAATGTGTAAATTCAAGAATTATGTGGATTAAAGTAAAGGTTGGATGCGAGAAGTGGGTCATAATAAGCGTGTATGCACCTGGAGAAGAGAGGAATGCAGAGGAGAGAGAGAGATTTTGGGAGATGTTAAGTGAATGTATAGGAGCCTTTGAACCAAGTGAGAGAGTAATTGTGGTAGGGGACTTGAATGCTAAAGTAGGAGAAACTTTTAGAGAGGGTGTGGTAGGTAAGTTTGGGGTGCCAGGTGTAAATGATAATGGGAGCCCTTTGATTGAACTTTGTATAGAAAGGGGTTTAGTTATAGGTAATACATATTTTAAGAAAAAGAGGATAAATAAGTATACACGATATGATGTAGGGCGAAATGACAGTAGTTTGTTGGATTATGTATTGGTAGATAAAAGACTGTTGAGTAGACTTCAGGATGTACATGTTTATAGAGGGGCCACAGATATATCAGATCACTTTCTAGTTGTAGCTACACTGAGAGTAAAAGGTAGATGGGATACAAGGAGAATAGAAGCATCAAGGAAGAGAGAGGTGAAGGTTTATAAACTAAAAGAGGAGGCAGTTAGGGTAAGATATAAACAGCTATTGGAGGATAGATGGGCTAATGAGAGCATAGGCAATGGGGTCGAAGAGGTATGGGGTAGGTTTAAAAATGTAGTGTTAGAGTGTTCAGCAGAAGTTTGTGGTTACAGGAAAGTGGGTGCAGGAGGGAAGAGGAGCGATTGGTGGAATGATGATGTAAAGAGAGTAGTAAGGGAGAAAAAGTTAGCATATGAGAAGTTTTTACAAAGTAGAAGTGATGCAAGGAGGGAAGAGTATATGGAGAAAAAGAGAGAAGTTAAGAGAGTGGTGAAGCAATGTAAAAAGAGAGCAAATGAGAGAGTGGGTGAGATGTTATCAACAAATTTTGTTGAAAATAAGAAAAAGTTTTGGAGTGAGATTAACAAGTTAAGAAAGCCTAGAGAACAAATGGATTTGTCAGTTAAAAATAGGAGAGGAGAGTTATTAAATGGAGAGTTAGAGGTATTGGGAAGATGGAGGGAATATTTTGAGGAATTGTTAAATGTTGATGAAGATAGGGAAGCTGTGATTTCGTGTATAGGGCAAGGAGGAATAACGTCTTGTAGGAGTGAGGAAGAGCCAGTTGTGAGTGTGGGGGAAGTTCGTGAGGCAGTAGGTAAAATGAAAGGGGGCAAGGCAGCCGGGATTGATGGGATAAAGATAGAAATGTTAAAAGCAGGTGGGGATATAGTTTTGGAGTGGTTGGTGCAATTATTTAATAAATGTATGGAAGAGGGTAAGGTACCTAGGGATTGGCAGAGAGCATGCATAGTTCCTTTGTATAAAGGCAAAGGGGATAAAAGAGAGTGCAAAAATTATAGGGGGGTAAGTCTGTTGAGTGTACCTGGTAAAGTGTATGGTAGAGTTATAATTGAAAGAATTAAGAGTAAGACGGAGAATAGGATAGCAGATGAACAAGGAGGCTTTAGGAAAGGTAGGGGGTGTGTGGACCAGGTGTTTACAGTGAAACATATAAGTGAACAGTATTTAGATAAGGCTAAAGAGGTCTTTGTGGCATTTATGGATTTGGAAAAGGCGTATGACAGGGTGGATAGGGGGGCAATGTGGCAGATGTTGCAAGTGTATGGTGTAGGAGGTAGGTTACTGAAAGCAGTGAAGAGTTTTTACGAGGATAGTGAGGCTCAAGTTAGAGTATGTAGGAAAGAGGGAAATTTTTTCCCAGTAAAAGTAGGCCTTAGACAAGGATGTGTGATGTCACCGTGGTTGTTTAATATATTTATAGATGGGGTTGTAAGAGAAGTAAATGCGAGGGTCTTGGCAAGAGGCGTGGAGTTAAAAGATAAAGAATCACACACAAAGTGGGAGTTGTCACAGCTGCTCTTTGCTGATGACACTGTGCTCTTGGGAGATTCTGAAGAGAAGTTGCAGAGATTGGTGGATGAATTTGGTAGGGTGTGCAAAAGAAGAAAATTAAAGGTGAATACAGGAAAGAGTAAGGTTATGAGGATAACAAAAAGATTAGGTGATGAAAGATTGAATATCAGATTGGAGGGAGAGAGTATGGAGGAGGTGAACGTATTCAGATATTTGGGAGTGGACGTGTCAGCGGATGGGTCTATGAAAGATGAGGTGAATCATAGAATTGATGAGGGAAAAAGAGCGAGTGGTGCACTTAGGAGTCTGTGGAGACAAAGAACTTTGTCCTTGGAGGCAAAGAGGGGAATGTATGAGAGTATAGTTTTACCAACGCTCTTATATGGGTGTGAAGCGTGGGTGATGAATGTTGCAGCGAGGAGAAGGCTGGAGGCAGTGGAGATGTCGTGTCTGAGGGCAATGTGTGGTGTGAATATAATGCAGAGAATTCGTAGTTTCTAAGTTAGGAGGAGGTGCGGGATTACCAAAACTGTTGTCCAGAGGGCTGAGGAAGGGTTGTTGAGGTGGTTCGGACATGTAGAGAGAATGGAGCGAAACAGAATGACTTCAAGAGTGTATCAGTCTGTAGTGGAAGGAAGGCGGGGTAGGGGTCGGCCTAGGAAGGGTTGGAGGGAGGGGGTAAAGGAGGTTTTGTGTGCGAGGGGCTTGGACTTCCAGCAGGCATGCGTGAGCGTGTTTGATAGGAGTGAATGGAGACAAATGGTTTTTAATACATGACGTGCTGTTGGAGTGTGAGCAAAGTAACATTTATGAAGGGATTCAGGGAAACCGGCAGGCCGGACTTGAGTCCTGGAGATGGGAAGTACAGTGCCTGCACTCTGAAGGAGGGGTGTTAATGTTGCAGTTTAAAAACTGTAGTGTAAAGCACCCTTCTGGCAAGACAGTGATGGAGTGAATGATGGTGAAAGTTTTTCTTTTTCGGGCCACCCTGCCTTGGTGGGAATCGGCCAGTGTGGTAATAAAAATATATATATATATATATATATATATATATATATATATATATATATATATATATATATATATATATATATATATATATATATACATGTATGTATATATATATATATATATATATATATATATATATATATATATATATATATATATATATACATGTATGTATGTATATATATATATATATATATATATATATATATATATATATATATATATATATATATATATATATATATATATATATATATATGCATTAAGATCGCAGTAAACAGGTGATTTCAGAATAGGCAAAACAATCACTGTGAAAGATTAGTGAAATTCCAAGCGCTTTCGTGACTACTCACATTATCAAGGAACAATAAAAGTAATACATCAAAGGAAGGCATGTAAAGGGTCTAGACCACACCTCACCGTCACATCCCACAACAAAGCAACACCTGACGCGCGACGACACGTGACTCATAAGAAAGAGAACACTGCAGCAGGCCCGCTGGCCCAACTAGGCAGGTCCTTCACGGCAGCCCATAAGAGCGCTGCCGGGGAATCTTGTCCGTCCCAGTAGCTGACTGCGATCTCTCTCTCTCTCATTATATATATATATATATATATATATATATATATATATATATATATATATATATATATATATATATATATATATATATATATATATATCGTGCCGAATATGTAAAACTGGTCAATTAGCAAGAACTCATTTAAAATTAAGTCCTTTCCAAAATTATTTTCTCTTATACTTTTAAAGATATATTTTTTCATTAATGTTAATGTAATTTTTTTTAATTTTGCACCAAAAGAAACTTAGAAAACTTACCTAACCTTGTTATAACAAGAGCAATTTATTTTAGCCTAACCCAACTAAATATATTTTAGATTTCTTTACAGTAATTTAATATTAAACAAACGCAATGAAATGTATTTTTTTCGTTAGGTTCAGAATGATCTTGGCGAAATTATTCCATACACAAATTTTCACTTGTCCTATATGGCAAGATGAGCGTTGCTATTTAAGCCAAGATCGCAAGTTCTGCCTATTCGGCACGACATATATATATATATATATATATATATATATATATATATATATATATATATATATATATATATATATATATATATACATATATATATATATATTGTATTACGTTAATCCTTTTTAGCTTGAAGTTTCGTATTTATTTAACTAGTATTTCTTTTCTGTCCCGAGAAACTCTGTAACTTTGAAAAGTTGTGACACTTCTCAGATAATAAAGGACCATCGTTCCCTTTCTAATCCGAAACTTTTTTTTTCTTTCGTTTAAACATGCTTAGTCTCTGCTTATGTATACAACTACTCCATTTATCCTCTCAAGACACTATTTGTATTTCTTCGTTTGTTATTTGTATTTGTTCTGGGATTGTTCTGCCAGTGTAAGTTCTCACTTGCTATTTCTTGCAGTTCTTATTCTCTCCCTCCTCTTCCTAAAAAAATCTCCAGTGTCTTAATGGACGTAGTTTCCTTCGTCATTTGAATATTCAAGTGGCTTGAGTCGCCTACTTCCTCTCGTAGTGATTTTGTGTCATAGCAGTGTTTGCTATTTAGTGATTCCCAACACATTTGTCGATGGTAACTTTTGCAGCTTTCAAAATGGCAACTGCTCTTAGTAAGAAACTCATGTCATTTCTTTGGATGATCGTGATTACATGTTCCAGTCATTTTTCAAGACTGCCCGTCGCTGCATTCATCCCAGGAACTCTGTCCATACTTTCTACGTTGGTCATTAATCACGAGATCTTCCTTGACACCATATTAGCTTAATTTATGGTCCCGGATCTACTCCTTTCTGTGTTTTTCTTGTGTGCTGTCAATGAATGCGCGTTTACTTGACACACCGTGTAGCTGTAAAGACTATATAAGTATTGCAGAAGAAGCTTTCGTTGGAACATTTTACTCTGTGTAGAGCTTCATCAAGACACAAAGCCAAACGTTTCTCAAATAAAAGCTTTATCTTTAACGTAATTCTTTTCTTCACTGTGTTTGGCAGGATATTACCGAGATCAACCTTCACTATGACACTGTTCGGATTTTGCTTCAGGGGTTCTGTAATATCTGTTGTTTTATTGAAGTTTGTGTCGGGGAAGGGCGTTGATCAACCCACTGACCAGCGATGTTGTGTGAGTTGTGAATATAGATTGGGGAAGAGATGTTGATTGATGGAGGAGCAAAAGGAATGTAGATAGGAGAAGGTGAGGAAAGGAAGAGGGAGAGTAAATAGGAGGGACTACAAAAGATAGGATATGGGAGACTGCTGGGAATCCCGAGAGCCTTTCATGTTCATCTGTCAGGCAGTAAACACGCTTTGTATACTCCATCCCTGCCTCTTATTCTCCATCTACCATTCCCTCCTTTCCTCTGCCTGGCCCCTCTCATTTTCCTTTACACAGACTCTCTCTCTCTCTCTCTCTCTCTCTATCTCTATCTCTATCTCTATCTCTATCTCTATCTCTCTCTCTCTCTCTCTCTCTCTCTCTCTCTCTCTCTCTCTCTCTCTCTCTCTCTCTCTCTCTCTCTCTCTCTCTTTTCCCCCCTCTGTGCCTTCTTTTCCTCTTTCTCTCGCTCTCCTTTTCATCTGGCTCTCCCCCTAGTTCCTTCTCCAGCACTCCCCCTCCCCAGCCACCTCCCCTGCCTCTCCCCTGCCTCACCAACTTTCCTCTCGTAACTCCCCTCCTCTTCACTCCTGCTCCAGCTGCTCTTGGAATGATATTGAAAACTGAGGAGTGTTTTTTTTTTACCCTCCCTCCCTTCCCTCCCTCTCTCCTTCCCTTCCTCCCTCTCTCCTTCCCTTCCTCTCTTCATCCATCCATCCATATATCCCTCCCTCTCTCCCTCCGCCTATCAACTCCCTGATCCTTGGTCAAGTCTGTGCTAACATATACACATACATACACACACACACACACACACACACACACACACACACACACACACACACACACACACACACACACACACACACACACACACACACACATATACACACACATACACACACACATACACACACACACACACATGCACATACACACACATGCACATACACACATACATACACACATACACACACACACACACACACACACACACACACACACACACACACACACACACACACACACACACACACACACACACACACACACACACAGACCTGGACTGACAAGTGGCTTCTAGAGTTGCCGACACTAGAGGACAGGAGAGATAGGGATGGGGACATAATAACGACGTATAAAATACTGAGAGAATTTGACAAGGTGGACAGGGCTAGGATGTTTCTGAGATGAAACACAGGAACAAGGGGACACCTGCTGGAAGTTAAAATCTCAGATGAGTCATAGGGACGTTAGGAAGGGTGTGTTCAGCCATAGAGTTGTCAGGAAGTGAAGCAGTCTGTAGGGCGCTGTAGTGAAGGCAGGATCCACGCATAGCTGTAAGAAGAGGTATGATAAGGCTCCTGGAGCGGAAAGAGAATTAACTAGTAGCGACTAGCGACGAGGCAGGGCCAGGGGCTGCGATTCGACCCCTGCAATCACAGATAGGTGAATAGATGAGTGCATAAACACACACACACACACACACTTTGTTTAAAACGTTAAAATAAGGTAAAACCAATCATCCTCTAGGGGATTAAATAATGGTAATAATTTTAAAGAATTAAAGACCATCATACAATATACATGAAAGTACAACTAAACAGAGGTAACTTACGCTGCGTGTTCAGCTGTGGTCTCATCCACGAGCAGTTCCATGTATAATTTTTATTTATATCTTCGTCATACATAGCAATTCCATAGTTAGAAGGTCAGGCCAGCAAGAGGCAAAGGTCAGTACTCTGAACTCTGCGTGAGTGATAGGTGGTCCTCTGTAGCGTGATGGCGAGTCCTTGATGGAGACTATAGAAAGCTCGTAACTTTGCCAGATGCTCCCAAATTATGCGGGTAACTGAGCGTACTGTGCTACCCACATAATTAGCAACTCACCTGGAAAAGGTTCATAATAAACAACGCTGGATCTAAGGACAAGTGGTACAGGTTTGGAGTTACTAATGTATAATACCAACGTAAATTTGTATATAAAGACCACTCAGAGTGTTACTAAGTTTGTTCCTGCTAGAGGACACAAGAGTGATAACTGAATTATTTTATTTCCTGTGATGTGGAAACTGTCTTCTGGGATGCGTGAGAACACTTCGGCAATCCTAAAATTTGTATTGAATAAACATTTTTATCAGATTTCAAACATATTTCCACATAATGTTGACAGGGGTCATTATCATTATAAATATATTAAAGCGATCCAGTGAAGTGTAGTTAACTTTTATGGGTTTCACCGAGACCATCCGTCAAGCTGGTGGGGTGAGGTTACGCTCGTTTAGGAACTGTTATTGTTCAATACACCAGTATATAAGACTCTCGACTACTGGACGAAATGAAAAAGAGATGACCGAAACTCTGTGCTCGCTAGATCATGGCAGGTATGGCTAAAAATATGTCATCTATTTCTCCTTCAGTGTTCGTCTCGTCATATGTTATAATTTGGATGAAATCTTTTTTGTTTTCCACCAATACAGTGGTTCGTAATATTGATAGTGTGTCAGAAAACTGTCAGTTGAACTGTCTTATTCCTCAGTAAAAGCTATCCAAAACCAAGGCATCACAACCCTTACTAAGAGGTGGCATAGATTAGTCTCTTCTTTTCTGTACATAACATTCAAATACCCTGAGGCTGCACCTTGCAGTTATTAAAGCGAAACAACCCTGGGAGTCACTAGAGCTATGTGCACTCACTACCTTTCCGCTCCATTAAACACTGAACAAGAATTCTGTGGGTTCCATTACTCCTCGTCAGCAGACGCTACTTTCAGAAAGATCCCTGCAAAAAAAAAAAATATATATATATATATATATATATATATATATATATATATATATATATATATATATATATATATATATATATATATATATATATATATATATATATTCTTCGCAAACAGTCAGTCGTATCATCAACAGCGAAGTTCGTTCATTGTAAACGGACGAGTCTTTGGATGTTGCAAACCTAACCTATCTTCTTATGGTTAACATTCGTCAATATATGAGGGCAAAGTTCATAAAGAGGCTTTGTTTTGTGGGCCTCTGGACACTAGCAAGTTCAACAGGAGAAAATACTTTCATTTTAATTGACAAGTTTACGAGTTAGTGGAAACGATTGAGTGTTATGTGAGGGTATGTGTTAATGGAAGTATAAAAGACTTGTAGTCGCATCATTAAAGTAATTCCAATTCTTTCTTGAGCATATTATAGCGTCCACAGATAGGTTCTTCCTGCTAAAAATACTCCACTTGAGTTTATGTCAGTGCTTAATGATTCGGTGAAAATGATTAACTACATCAACGGTCGTCTACTGAATTCAAGGATTTTTAGAATTCTGTGAAATGAAACAGGCAGCTAACAGGAGATACTCCTGCACACTGAAGTGCGCTGATTATCATGCAACAAACTTTTAACGAGTTTTTTTTTTGAACAGAAATAACCCGTTATACTCGTCTTCTTGCGTGCTTCAAGAGACCTGGTGACAAAAAACTTGCATTCCTGCTAGACATTTTTGCGGCTTGAAGCGAACTGAATATAAATTTCCAGTGTGTCAGAACTAAAATGTTCAACACTCAATACATGATAAATGCAATGATAAAAATAAAAACTGACATTCTTGTCAGGCTGTGTAAATGCGAATTCCTTTCAGAAGTGCTAGATACAAGTACTCACCGAAAAAAAAATTAGATGGTCTTAGATGAGCATGTGAAAGTCCTCAAGCAACTGCAGCAGCAGCTCCGGAGACACTTGCCTCTCATGGACCCGTCTCAGACCTGGACAGGCAGTCAATTCGAAGTTTCTCTTCCTCTCCGACACCTGTCATTTCACGAACAGGAGCAACTGATGAGGACTGCAAATCCAAATCCAAAGAAAACCACACGTGCATTCCCGGGTACAAATCATGGAAAAGTATCCATGCTTATCCAGGCAAGCCTTGAGGGTATTCATGTCTTTTACCATAAAATACTTCAGTGAGTACAATTTTTCTGCGGCAGCAGCAGTGGAGACGAAGTATCGTCAGAGGATGGGTGCTGAGAATAATCTAAGAGTGGTGGAACTGTCCTCAACTGCTCCCAACTTTGCTGACCTATATGCTGAAACACAAGCACATACTTCTCATTAATAAGTAACCAGCAACATAATAATCCTATCTTTTATCGACATTATTTTAATTATTATTTTGCATTACCATTTATATCCAAAAGATGCCATAAAGTTGGATGTTTACAATGTGCTCGATTATCCTTTAGTGCAATTGTGAACGCATGGTATGAATAACGAAATTAATGGATGTGCATCATGATATGTGTGGTTGTCAACACATACAGTGACAAAGGTGATTGCAGAGGGCAGACTTAATTATAGTTTGAATGAGAATAAGTGGTCTTAAAAGTTTTGAAACCTCTGGGTCCCTAGGGTATCGTTAAATTTAAGAAAGCCTATAGAGGAAGGACTCTCCAGTGTTTGCAGACACAGGATAACCCTAAATGCAGTCAGGGTAGTTCCTGGGCGTTATAACGCTTCCTTCAGGTCCTGAGTTAGGTTGATGCAGTAGCTTAGCGAAAAGGAGACCATCTTGGAAGTAAATGTAATATTAACCTATTACATAAAAAAGTAATTAGAGAAAGATAATACCTCTCACACTAGCAAAATTAGTGTGAATTACGACGCAGCTGCATCCATGGAGACTGGGTGAAGCCACATGCCACCTGCATAAAGGAGAGGCAGTCAGATCATGTGACCGCCTCTGGATTAATTTGAAGTACAGGTCTCCATATAAAATAATCAATTACTGCAAAAGTATATACAATGTCCAGAAGAAAAGTTATAGTTTCGAATAATATTTATATGAGCAAATTGGAAAATCTACCATAACTCGTGAATTTGATTTTTTCACCCTGACTGTGTTCCTCTTTTACATTATCATTCTTCCCTTTACCTGTCTCTCCCTTCTACTTCCACCTCCACTCCTGGCACTCCATCACCATCACTCCCTCCTAAAAACAAACCGTCTCTTCCTCTATCTCAATAACACTCCCTCAGCCGGCTCTCCAACCTTCCTCCCTCTCACTTGTCCGTTCTTCCCTCCCTCCTACTCTTACATCTGTTCTTCCATCCTTTTCTCATCCTCTCTTTTATCTCCCCCCCCTCCCCCAACCTTTCTTCCCCCTCTTCTCGGGCCACCACTACCCCCAACCCACCCTCCTTCTCTCTCCCCAACCCATCCTGCCACTCCCCATCTCCCTCATCTGATTGCCCACGGCCTTTTAATTCGCTCGTGACCTGTTTTTTGTATTTTTTTCCTCGTTTATATGTTTGTCGGGCGTGTCTTTGTGCTGTCCGTGTTCTCGGAAGTTTAGTGCTGCTTTAATGGTTATTATTTTTGTTTTCTTTGTGTTTGTTGTGTTTTACCGTGTATTTGATGAGTTGTTTATGTGTGGTTGTCTCTTGTTTTCTTGTTGGATTTGTTTTGTCGTCATTGTGTTGTGGTGTTTTGATGATAACATTGTCTGTGTTTCATAATTGTTTCAGCCAGATTCGTGGCTTAGATGGTAACACCTTCGGCTCAAAACTGAAGGACCAGGCATCGAACCCTGAGTGTTATCCTACAGCTGTGCGAGGCATCCAGATATAAAACAAAGAATTCTATAGAAAATAAGTCGTACAAATTTAATTTAACCTTCAGTGTTACTGACCCTGAATTGAAAATCTTGGGTTACTAAAACTATACTTAATAACCCTGGGATACTAACCCTCTAGTTAACTAGATGTATTTCTTATTTATTTATTATTATTTAAGATTCGCCGGTATTCTCCCTGCCCGGGCCTTTTCCAAGTGGTGGCCCGGCCTTGGCTCCCTCTTTAGGGAGTGTCTGAGACTTAAGTCTCCCATGGGAGGAGGCATAAGTACCTCCTCATCTTTGGGACCAACTGTCCTCTCTGGTCTGCCATCCCCGCCTCAAGGGGGCGAATGGGAATGACAGTCTTGTGAGCTGCAAGCTCTGGCTCAGGGACCTACCCTGCCCTAGAAGGGCTGGGCATGGTGTCGATGATGTATTTCGGTCGCTGCGTGATCCTAGTAAGGTTTGTAGTGATATACTGAAAAGATTAGCCGACGGTATGCTAAATTTCTCTTTAGATTCTTTTAAAACCCTTGCAAACAGTTCATCAGGGCCTGGGGATTTGTTAGGTTTTAATTCATAGAGAAATTAAAACCTAACAAATTCCCAAGCCCTGATGAACTGTTTGCGAGGGTTTTATAGTAATGTAAAGAGGAAATTAGAAAACCTTTGGCTAATCTTTTCAATATATCACTACAAACTGGCATAGTGCCAGATAAGTAGAAAATGACAAATGTAATACCTATTACAAGACAGGTGACAGGTCCTTAGCTTCGAACTATAAACCAATAAGCCTTACCTCCATAGTGGGAAAATTTATGGAATCAATAATTGCCGAAGCAATTTGTAGCCATCTTGAAAGGCATAAATTGATTAATGAATCTCAGCACGGTTTTACAAAGGGGCGTTCCTGCCTTACGATTTTACTAACTTTCTTCACTTAGGTATTTGAGGAGGTAAATCGTGGTATTGAATATGATATTGTGTATATGAACTTCAGTAAGGCTTTCGATAGAGTTCCACATCAGAAGCTATTGAGGAAAATTAAGGCACATAGAATAGGAGGAGAAATATTTTCCTGGGTAGAGGCATGGCTGACAAATAGGCAGCAGAGAGTTTGTATGAATGGGGAGAAATCAGAATGGAGGAACGTCGCAAGCAATGTTCCACAGGGGTCAGTGTTGGGCCCCTTGTTGTTCACAATTTACATAAACGACATAGATGAGGGAATAAATAGCGACATAAGCAAATTTGCTGATGACACCAAAATAGGCCGTCCAATTCATTCAAATAAGGACATTAGAGCACTCCAGGATGATTTGAATAGACTGATGTAGTGGTCGGAGAAGTGGCAGATGCAGTTTCATATAGACAAATGCAAAATTCTAAATGTTGAGCAGGAAAATAACCATGCCATATATAAACTAGATAATGTGGATCTTAATATTACGGATTGCGAAAAGAATTTAGGAGTTCTGGCTAACAGTAATCTGAAACCAAGACAACAGTGCATTAGTGTTCTCAATAAAGCTATCAGAATCCTTGGCTTCATATCAAGAAGTATAAGTAATAGAAGTCCTCAGGATGTTCTTCGACTCTTTAAATCTTTGGTTAGGACTCGTTTAGATTATGCTGCACAGTTTTGGTCACCGTATTACAGAATGGATATAAATACACTGGAAAACTCACAAAAGACGATGACAAAGTTGATCCCATGTATCAGAAATCTTCTCTATGAGGATAGACTGAGGACCCTGAATCTGCACTCTCTAGAAAGGAGTAGAATTAGGGGAGATATGATTGAGGTGTATAAATGGAATACAGGAATTAATAAAGAGGATGTAAATAGCATGCTAAAAATATCTAGCATAAACAGGACTCACAGCAATGGTTTTAAGTTCGAAAAATTCAGATTCAGGAAGGATATAGGAAAGCATTGGTTTAGTAACAGAGTTGTGGACGAATGGAACAAACACCCGAGTACCGTCATAGAAGCTAAGACGTTTTGTACTTTTAAAAATAGGTTGGATAAATACATGAGTGGGAGTGGGTGGGTGTGAGTTGGACCTAACTAGCTTGTGCTCCTAGGTCAGATGCCGTTAAGTGATTGTGACTAACCTGATTAGGTTAAGGCATTGGCTTAAGCTGGTGGGAGAACTGGACCTGCCTCGCATGGGCCAGTAGGCCTGCTGCAGTGTTTCTTCTTTCATATGTTCTTATGTTCTTATTCCGTAACCTCTCTTGTGCCTCATTGTACACATTTGGATCAGTACTGAGTGCAGAAAAATAAATTGCTAATGCATATAAATATTAATGTTGAAGAACTGATTGGAATCGGAAGAGTTATTCATATGGAAAGTAATATTTAAACTTTTTCAATAAACATGGCAAATTAGGACCTACACAGACATATTTAATTCAAGTCTTTCAGAGGGACCGATAAGACCAGTAACATAAAATTCACAAGCATTTTAAACTTGTGATTTTTATGATACCGCTCAGATGCTGCGATCTTAAGTAATCATCTTGGTCGATTTGAAGATAATCAGATGCGACACTCAGAAATTATCACATGAAAAGCGGCATTTAATTTTTTTTCCAGTTTCTTAGAAAATGAAAGTAAAATGAAGCCAAAACAGGATAAAATCAATTCAGACTTTTCTTTAAGACTGATCAGTTTTTTGAAAAAGTCAGCAAGTTCAATATGAACTTAGTGAACATTAGAGGCATTGGAAAGATGGAGGGAATATTTTGAGGAATTGTTAAATGTTGATGAAGATAGGGAAGCTGTGATCTCGTGTATAGGGCAAGGAGGAATAACATCTTGTAGGAGTGAGGAAGAACCAGTTGTGAGTGTGGGGGAAAGTTCGTGAGGCAGTGGGTAGAATGAAAGGGGGTAAGGCAGCTGGGATTGATGGAATAAAGATAAAAATGTTAAAAGCAGGTGGGGATATAGTTTTGGAGTGGTTGGTGCTTTTATTTAAAAAAAATGTAGGGAAAAGGGTAAGGTACCTAGGGATTGGCAGAGAGCATGCATAGTTCCTTTGTATAAAGGTAAAGGAGACAAAAGAGTGTAGAAATTATAGGGGAAAAAATCTGTTAGGTAAACCTGGTAAAGTATATGGTAGAGTTATTATTGAAAGAATTGAGAGTGAGACAGAGAGTAGGATAGCAGATGAACAAGGAGGCTTTAGGAAGGTAGGGGGTGTGTAGACCAAGTGTTTACAGTGAACCATATAGGTGAATAGTATTTAGACATTGGTAAAGAGGTTTCTGTGGCATTTATGGATTTGGAAAAGGAGTATGATAGGATGGATAGGGGGCAATGTGGCAGATGTTGCAAATGTATGGAATAGGAGGTAGGTTATTGAAAGCAGTGAAGAGTCTTTACGGGGATATTGAAGCTCAGGTTAGAGTATGTAGGCGAGAGGGAGATTATTTCCCAGTAAAAGTAGGCCTTAGACGGGGATGGGTGATGTCACCATGGTTGTTCAATAGATTTATAGACGGAGTTGTAAGAGAAGTGAATGCTCGGATGTTGGCAAAAGGTGCGGGGTTAAAAGATTTAAAAGATAAAGAATCTAACACAAAGTGGGAATTGTCACAGTTGCTTTTTGCTGATGACACTGTGCTTTTAGGAGATTCTGATGAGAAGGTGCAGAGGTCAGTTGATGAGTTTGGTAGGGTACGTAAAAGAAGGAAATTAAATGTGAATATAGGAAAGAGTAAGGTGATGAGGATAAAAAAAATTAGTTAACGGAAGATTGGATATCAGATTGGAGGGAGAGAGTATGGAGGAAGTGAGTGTATTCAGGTATTTAGGAGTGGACGTGTCAGCAGATGGATCTATGAAAGATGAGGTAAATCATAGAAATGACGAGGGGAAAAATGTGAGTGGTACACTGAGGAGTCTGTGGAGACAGAACTTTATCCACGAAAGCAAAGAGGGGAATGTACGAGAGTATAGTTATACCAATGCTCTTGTATGAGTGTGAGGCATGGGTTGTGAATGTTGCAAGAAGGAGAAGACTGGAGGCATTGGAGATGTCATGTCTTAGGGCAATGTGTGGTGCGAATATAATGCAGAGAATCCGTAGTTTGGAGATTAGAAGGAGGTTTGGGAGTATCAAAACTATTTTCCAGAAGGCTGAGGAAGGGTTATTGAGATGGTTAGGACATGTAGAGAGATAGAACAAAATAGAATGACTTCGAGAGTGTATAAACCTGTAGTGGAGGGAAGGCTTGGTAGGGGTCGGTGTAGGAAAGGTTGGAGGGAGAGGGTAAAGGTTTCGAGTGCGAGGGGCTTGGACTTCCAGCAAGCATGCGTGAGCATGTTAAATAGGAGCAAATGGAGACAAATGGTTTCTAGGACTTGACGTGCTGTTGGAGTGTAAGCATGGTAACAATTATGAAGGGATTCAGGGAAACCGGCCCACTGGACTTGATTCCTGGAGATGGGAGGTACAGTGCCGGCACTCTGAAGAAGGGGTGCTAATGTTACAGTTTTGTAACTGTAGTGCAAGTGCGCATCTGGCAAGACAGTGATGGAGTGAATGATGAAAGTTTTTCTTTTTCTGGCCACCCTGCCTTGGTGGAAGACGTCTGATGTGTTAATAAAATAGGTAAATATCCCATCATCTCATTTACTGTTTTTCCTGCCAGTTCTCTGTCCCACTGGACCTCACGCAGGAAATTCCTCATACCTGTATAGTCCCCTCTCTTGTAATTTGGCTTCATTCTTCCTGCCTCCCTCTCCACTTGTATTCAAAGCTTAGAACCACATGATCACTAGCTCCGAGGGGCCTTTCATATGTGATATCCTCAATATCATCACTGCTCAAGGTTCATCCTCTCCTCTCTCTCTCTGGTAGTGTCCCTAACGTGTTGATGCATAAGGTTTTGCAGTACCACCTCCATCATTTTAGCCCTCCACATTCCTGGGGCCCCTATGTCGCTCCAGGTTTTCCCAGTCGATTTCGTTGTGACCGAGGTCACCCATGACTAGTAGCTTTGCCCTGCCCACAAGGGCCCTTCTGGCCACTTCAGCCAGTGTCAACCATTTCTCTGTTACTCTTACCATGTTCTTGCCTTATTGCTGTGTGTGTGTGTGTGTGTGTGTGTGTGTGTGTGTGTGTGTGTGTGTGTGTGTGTGTGTGTGTGTGTGTGTGTGTGTGTGTGTGTGTCAGTGCTACACTTCACTATCATGACTCGTACTCATATATTTGTACTCACCTATTTGTGGTTGGAGGGGTCGAGTCGTAGCTCCTGGCCCCACCTCTTCACCGGTTGCTACTAGGTCCTCTCTCTCCGCGCGCGCGCACACACACACACACACACACACACACACACACACACACACACACACACACACACACACACACACACACACACACACACACACACACACACTCGTGTGTGTGTCAGTGCTACACTTAACTATCATGGCAAGTGTGTGTGTGTGTGCGTGCGTGTGTGTGTGTGTGTGTGTGTGTGTGTGTGTGTGTGTGTACTCACCTAATTCACCTAATTCACCTAATTGTGGTTGCAGGGGTCGAGACTCAGCTCCTGGCCCCGCCTCTTCACTGATCGCTACTAGGTCCTCTCTCTCTCTGCTTCCTGAGCTGTATCATACCTATTCTTAAAACTATGCATGGTTCCTGCCTCCACTACTTCACTTGCTAGGCTATTCCACTTCCTGACAACTCTATGACTGAAGAAATACTTCCTAACGTCCCTGTGACTCGTCTGAGTCTTCAGCTTCCAGTTGTGACCCCTTGTCCCTGTGTCCCCTCTCTGGAACATCCTATCTCTGTCCACCTTGTCTATTTCCCGCAGTATCTTGTATGTCGTTATCATGTCTCCCCTGACCCTTCTGTCCTCCAGTGTCGTCAGTCCGATTTCCCTCAACTTTTCCTCGTACATTCCCCTGACCTCTGGGACTAGCCTTGTTGCAAATCTTTGTACTTTCTGTAACTTCTTGACGTACTTGACCAGGTGTGGGTTCCAGAATGGTGCTGCATACTCCAGTATGGGCCTAACATACACAGTGTACAGTGTCTTGAACGATTCCTTATTAAGGTATCGGAATGCTATTCTCAGGTTTGCCAGGCGCCCGTATACTGCAGCAGTTATTTGGTTGATGTGTGCCTCCGGTGATGTGCTTGTTGTTATGGTCACCCCAAGGTCTTTCTCCCTGAGTGAGGTCTGTAGTCTTTGTCCACCTAGCCTATACTCTGTCTGCGGTCTTCTTTGCCCCTCCCAAATCTTCATGACTTTGCATCTGGCTGGATTGAATTCGAGAAGCCAGTTACTGGCCCACATGTCCAGCCTGTCCAGGTCTCTTTGCAGTCCTGCCTCATCCTCATCCGATTTAATTCTTCTCATCAACTTCACATCATCTGCGAACAGGGACACTTCAGAGTCTATTCCTTCCATCATGTCGTTCACATATATTAAAAATAGCACTGGTCCTAGAACTGACCCCTGTGGGACCCCGCTCGTCACAGGCGCCCACTGTGATACCTCTTCACGTACCATGACTCGTTGCTGCCTCCCTGTCAGGTATTCCCTGATCCATTGCAGTGCCCTCCCTGTTACATGCGCCTGATCCTCCAGCTTCTGCACTAATCTCTTGTGGGGAACTGTGTCAAAGGCCTTCTTGCAGTCTAGGAAAACGCAATCTACCCACCCCTCTCTCTCGTGTCTTACTTCTGTTACCTTGTCATAAAACTCCAGGAGGTTTGTGATACACGATTTGCCTTCCACGAACCCATGCTGGTTTTCATTTATAATCTTGTTCCTTTCCAGGTGTTCGACCACTCTCCTCCTGATAATCTTCTCCATGACTTTGCACACAATACATGTCAGAGACACAAGTCTGTAGTTTAGCGCCTTGTTTCTGTTTCCTTTCTTAAATATGGGGACTACATTAGCTGTCTTTCATTTCTCAGGTAGTTGCCCAGTTTTAAGGGATGTGTTAAAAATTGTGGTTAGAGGCATGCACAGCATCTCTGCTCCTTCTCTAAGGACCCATGGGGAGATGTTGTCCGGTCCCATCGCCTTTGAGGTGTCAAGGTCACTTAGGAGCTTCTTCACCTCCTCCTCAGTTGTTCGTATGTCATCCAACACTTGTTGGTATATTCCCTCTTGATGTTCCCTTCTGTGCTGTCTTCCAAGAGCCCTTCCTGTCTCTACTGTAAAAACTTCCTTAAATCTCCTGTTTAGCTCCTCACATACCTCCTGATCATTTCTTGTGAGTTCTCCACCTTCTGTCCTTAATCTGATCACCTGGTCTTTGACTGTTGTTTTCCTCCTGATGTGGCTATACAACAGTTTCGGGTCAGTCTTGATTCTCGATGCTATGTCATTTTCATACTGTCGCTGGGCCTCCCTCCTTACCTGTGCATACTCATTCCTGGCTCTGCGACTGATCTCCCTTTTTTCGTGTGTTCTCTGCCTTCTGTATTTTTTCCATTCTCTATTGCACTTTGTTTTTTGCCTCCTTAAACCGTCGGATAAACCAGGGGCTCATTCTGGTCTTCCCGTTGTTACTGTTGCCCTTGGGAATAAACCTTTCCACTGCCTCCTTGCATTTTGTTGTTACATATTCCATCATTTCATTTACTGGTTTTCCTGCCAGTTCTCTGGCATCGAATTTCCATCTGTTTTTTACTAGCAGAGCAACCCCACCTCCCCCTCTGCCCCTAATATCTTTCCTCATGATCTGGTATCCTGGTGGGAAGATTACATCTGTTATTGTCTCTGTGAGTTTTGTTTCTGTAACTGCTATGATGTCTGGGGACTTCTCATTGATTCTTTCTTGCCATTCCTCATGTTTATTCGTTAATCCATCTGCATTTGTGTACCAAACAGAGGGATCGGTGTGTGATGGTTGGTTTGGATTGTTCAGTTGCCTTGGAGGTGTCATGGCTGGAGTCCTTCTGCAGGTGTTTCTGGGGGGTGTGCTTGTCCTTCCATTTGATCCTGGGTTATTCTGCTCTCCTTTTTCATTTCCTCCCATTTCTCCTTTCGTTTTTGAACTCTCTCTTTCATCGTCTTCCTTTCGTCCTGCGTTCTGTCTCGATCGTGGTACATACTCTGGTACTCCTGCCTGCCTCTCAGCCGTGCTTTCTCCTGCAGGATCATGGTTCGGGTTGATTCTGCCTTAAAAATTACTTTGAGAGGCCGATTCCTTTTCTTTGTGAACCACCCGATTCTCCGAAAATTTGCCACCTGGGTTATGTCCCCCTCGCCTATCACATTCATTTTTTTTATTATTATCACACTGGCCGATTCCCACCAAGGCAGGGTGGCCCGAAAAAGAAAAACTTTCACCATCATTTACTCCATCACTGTCTTGCCAGAAGGGTGCTTTACACTACAGTTTTTAAACTGCAACATTAACACCTCTCCTTCAGAGTGCAGGCACTGTACTTCCCATCTCCAGGACTCAAGTCCTGCCTGCCGGTTTCCCTGAACTCCTTCATAAATGTTACTTTGCTCACACTCCAACAGCACGTCAAGTATTAAAAACCATTTGTCTCCATTCACTCCTATCAAACACGCTCACGCATGCCTGCTTGAAGTCCAAGCCCCTCGCACACAAAACCTCCTTTACCCCCTCCCTCCAACCTTTCCTAGGCCGACCCCTACCCCGCCTTCCTTCCACTACAGACTGATACACTCTTGGTCACTCTGTTTCGCTCCATTCTCTCTACATGTCCGAACCACCTCAACAACCCTTCCTCAGCCCTCTGGACAACAGTTTTGGTAATCCCGCACCTCCTCCTAACTTCCAAACTACGAATTCTCTGCATTATATTCACACCACACATTGCCCTCAGACATGACATCTTCACTGCCTCCAGCCTTCTCCTCGCTGCAACATTCATCACCCATGCTTCACACCCATATAAGAGCATTGGTAAAACTATACTCTCATACATTCCCCTCTTTGCCTCCAAGGACAAAGTTCTTTGTCTCCACAGACTCCTAAGTGCATCACTCACCCTTTTCCCCTCATCAATTCTATGATTCACCTCATCTTTCATAGACCCATCCGCTGACACGTCCACTCCCAAATATCTGAATTCATTCACCTCCTCCATACTCTCTCCCTCCAATCTGATATCCAATCTTTCATCACCTAATCTTTTTGTTATCCTCATAACCTTACTCTTTCCTGTATTCACTTTTAATTTTCTTCTTTTGCACACCCTACCAAATTCATCCACAAATCTCTGCAACTTCTCTTCAGAATCTCCCAAGAGCACAGTGTCATCAGCAAAGAGCAACTGTGACAACTCCCACTTTATGTGTGATTCTTTATCTTTTAACTCCACGCCTTTTGCCAAGACCCTCGCATGTACTTCTCTTACAACCCCATCTATAAATATATTAAACAACCATGGTGACATCACACATTCTTGTCTAAGGCCTACTTTTACTGGGAAATAATTTCCCTCTTTCCTACATACTCTAACTTGAGCCTCACTATCCTCGTAAAAACTCTTCACTGCTTTCAGTAACCTACCTCCTACACCATACACCTGCAACATCTGCCACATTGCCCCCTTATCCACCCTGTCATACGCCTTTTCCAAATCCATAAATGCCACAAAGACCTCTTTAGCCTTATCTAAATACTGTTCACTTACATGTTTCACTGTAAACACCTGGTCCAAACACCCCCTACCTTTCCTAAAGCCTCCTTGTTCATCTGCTATCCTATTCTCCGTCTTACTCTTAATTCTTTTAATAATAACTCTACCATACACTTTACTAGGAATACTCAACAGACTTATCCCCCTATAATTTTTGCACTCTCTTTTGTCCCCTTTGCCTTTATACAAAGGAACTATGCATGTTCTCTGCCAATCCCAAGGTACCTTACCCTCTTCCATACATTTATTAAATAATTGCACCAACCACTCCAAAACTATATCCCCACCTGCTTTTAACATTTCTATTTTTATCCCATCAATCCCGGCTGCCTTACCTTTCATTTTACCTACTACCTCACGAACTTCCCCCACACTCACAACTGGCTCTTCCTCACTCCTACAAGATGTTATTCCTCCTTGCCCTATACACGAAATCACAGCTTCCCTATCTTCATCAACATTTAACAATTCCTCAAAACATTCCCTTCATCTTCCCAATACCTTTAATTCTCCATTTAATAACTCTCCTCTTCTATTTTTAACTGACAAATCCATTTGTTCTCTAGGCTTCCTTAACTTGTTAATCTCACTCCAAAACTTTTTCTTATTTTCAACAAAAGTTGTTGATAACATCTCACCCACTCTCTCATTTGCTCTCTTTTTACATTGCTTCACCACTCTCTTAACCTCTCTCTTTTTCTCAATATACTCTTCCCTCCTTGCATCACTTCTACTTTGTAAAAACTTCTCACATGCTAACATTTTCTCCCTTACTACTCTCTTTACATCATCATTCCACCAATCGCTCCTCTTCCCTCCTGCACCCACTCTCCTGTAACCACAAACTTCTGCTGAACACTCTAACACTACATTTTTAAACCTACCCCATACCTCTTCGACCCCATTGCCTATGCTCTCATTAGCCCATCTATCCTCCAATAGCTGTTTATATCTTACCCTAAATGCCTCCTTTTTTAGTTTATAAACCTTCACCTCTCTCTTCCTTGATGCTTCTGTTCTCCTTGTACCCCATCTACCTTTTACTCTCAGTGTAGCTACAACTAAAAAGTGATCTGATATATCTGTGGCCCATCTATAAACATGTACATTCTGAAATCTACTCAACAGTCTTTTATCTACCAATACATAATCCAACAAACTACTGTCATTTCGCCCTACATCATATCTTGTATACTTATTTATCCTCTTTTTCTTAAAATATGTATTACCTATAACTAAACCTCTTTCTATACAAAGTTCAATCAAAGGGCTCCCATTATCATTTACACCTGGCACCCCAAACTTACCTACCACACCCTCTCTAAAAGTTTCTCCTACTTTAGCATTCAGATCCCCTACCACAATTACTCTCTCACTTGGTTCATAGGCTCCTATACATTCACTTAACATCTCCCAAAATCTCTCTCTCTCCTCTACATTCCTCTCTTCTCCAGGTGCATACACGCTTATTATGACCCACTTTTCACATCCAACCTTTACTTTAATCCACATAATTCTTGAATTTACACATTCATATTTTCTTTTCTCCTTCCATAACTGATCCTTCAACATTACTGCTAACCCTTCCTTTGCTCTAACTCTCTCAGATACTCCAGATTTAATCCCATTTATTTCCCCCCACCGAAACTCCCCTTCCCCCTTCAGCTTTGTTTCGCTTAGGGCCAGGACATCCAACTTCTTTTCATTCATGACATCAGCAATCATCTGTTTCTTGTCATCCGCACTACATCCACGCACATTCAAGCATCCCAGTTTTATAAAGTTTTTCTTCTTCTCTTTTTTAGTAAATGTCTACAGGAGAAGGGGTTACTAGCCCATTGCTCCCAGCATTTTAGTCACCTCATACGACAAGCATGGCTTACAGAGGAAAGATTCTTTTCCACTTCTACCATGGACAATAGAAGAAATAAAGAACAAGAGCTATTTATAAAAAGGGAAAAAACCTTGATGTATGTATATATATATGCATGTGCGTGTCTGTGAAGTGTGACCAAAGTGTAAGTAGGAGTAGCAAGATATCCCTGTTATCTAGCATGTTTGAGACAGAAAAAGATGTCTTCAATTGTTTTTTTCTCCTCCTGCTTTCTTTCATCATAAGTTTCCCCTTTAGCTTCGTCTAGCCCATAGACAAACACGGATCTCTCCCTTTCCACCTCTCACTGTGACTCCCATTGCATCCTCTGATGTGTTTTAGTTCCTTCCCATGGAGTGTTCCTTCCTTCAGTCCCTTCCCTAGTTATGGCCTCTATGCTTCTTGGTTTGTCCTTCCTGCTCACCTGTTTCTGGCCCCTATAGGTATCTGGTATGGTCCCTGCACATGTCCTAGTTCCTTCAATGTCTTCCAACCTCTCATTCTGTCCTAGTGTGCTCCCTGTCTTTGTTTTGGCCCCATGTGGGTTTGACAGGATCTCTGCATACAGTTTAGTTCCCATGCTCCCTTCAGACCTGTTGTCTGTGTCTGATGTAGCCATTGCCGATGCTACTTCTGTAATATCTTTGTCTCTATGCTGTTTCAGATGTCTCAGCTCCTCTTCTAATCTCTCTATCTTGATTTCTGCTGCTGTGGCCTGTTGCTTCCACCTTCTGCATTCTGCTGCTAACCTCTCTTCCATCTTCCTTTCCAGCTCATCTAGTCTCCTTCCCCAGTC
>NC_091304.1:37481669-37486669 GCF_038502225.1 Cherax quadricarinatus | reverse complement strand
AGTTTATCAGCGTCTCCTGCTTCCAGTGATTTATTAGAGTTCTCTCCAATTCTTTCTTTAGCCTGGTTGGCTGAGACAACAGCTCGTACTTTTCACGCTATGCAGATGGAGTACCGAGCCTCCATCACTCCTCTCTCTGTATGACCTACACGGGTTTAGTACTTCGGGTACATATTATTATCATCATGCTTATCATGATTTTTGTTGTTATTATTATTATCATCATAATCATTATCATCATCGGCGTTATTTTATTATTATCACCATTACCATTTTTATTATTATTAGAATTATTATCATTGGTGTTCCCGTTAGTGGTTACGAAGTATTTCTGCCGTTTTCTTCAGTATTCTTACTGACATTTGCTTGGTGATCCTGGTGTCTTAGGAGTGTTGAGGTGGTCCAGGAAGGTTAAAATAACAGCTTCCATGACGCTGCTTGACAGTTTTTTCCACTTATCTCAAGCAAGATCTTCTTATAGCTTCTCAAATCTAAGATATTGCTGATTGAAGTCACTGTTTCAAGTTGTTTCTCGAAAGTTTAAAAAGATTTGACGTTCAATGTTTCTAAACCGAACATCTGGTAGTAAACAAATATTTTTTCTGCAGGTGTTTCCTCCATTTTCTAGCATTTCGAAAACAAGACTTGTCAGTCTGACAGACTCGTGGAGCAGATGTTCTTTTCTCTGTCGCTATTTTTAAATATTAGCAAAAATTGTGCTATTTTTCATTTATTTGACTGTTTATTTTTCTCCACTATTTTTTAAACTCTCGATACTACCGAGTTTCATCCCATTTCTTTGACAACAACCTCCAGTTGTTTATTTCCCCTTCGGATGTTTCATTGTCCTTCATCTTTGAGTGATGTCCGGTACTTAGAAGTACATTTTGAGTAGCATGTAACTCAGAGACACTATACAAGGCTATCCTGAGTGTCTCACATACATCTCCAATTCCTTCATTTAACCTTTTGCATTTTCTCTCACGTTCAGTTTGTTCTTTACAAACTTCACTAGATCACTTGATTCAGTCTTGATCTTGTCCGCTACATATTTTTATAAACTTTTCTGCCCTTGTTGTATAAATACATTAGTTTGTGGATTGTGCGACTCTCTGGTAGGTCTGGGATGGACTTCTTCTCTGACTGAACCTAAAATATTTATTTCTTCTGTAAGCTCATCAGCATCTGAAAAGTTTTTCTTTTAATTTCATACATATTACAAAACCTTTTGTTCAGTTTCTTTATATGTTTTAGTAATCTATTATTCCAGCATTGTAACGACGTATTTTCCAGTCACAAATTGAATCTCCGTTTATATTTTTGTGTTTCTTTCCCATTTGACATTTAGAAACATGTGTAATTTATAATTCATAAAGATCACTTTATCTAATTCAGGATTAAATAATTTATTCTGATATTTTATTTTTCTTTTTGCTGGTAAATACTTGGTACAGTAGTACCAAGTATTTACCAGTTCACTTTCTCACTTAAATCGCTTCTTCTGCAGTGCGCTAATGTAAACAAAAGTCGAAGTATTTTAGAATTTTCAAATTCCTAACCAAAAGTAATCAGTCATGCTCACTGTTCACCTCAGAAATACTTAATAAAATTTCTGACCATTTAATGATTGTTTTTCATTAATAATTCCCTTAAACCATTATTATTAAAGGTCACTATATATATGTGTGTGTGTGTGTGTGTGTGTGTGTGTGTGTACTCACCTATTTGTACTCGCCTATTTGTGGTTGCAGGGGTCGAATCTTAGCTCCTGGCCCCGCCTCTTCACCGGTTGCTACTGGGCCCTCTCTCTCCCCGCTCCATGAGCTTCATCAAACCTCGTCTTAAAACTGTGTATGGTTCCTGCCTCCACTACGTCATTTTCTAGGCTATTCCACTGCCTTACAACTCTATGACTGAAGAAATACTTCCTAATATCTCTCTGACTCATTTGTGTCTTCACCTTCCAATTGTGGCCTCTTGTTTCTGTGTCCCCTCCCTGGAACATCCTGTCTTTGTCCACCTTGTCTATTCCACGCAGTATTTTATATGTCGTTATCATGTCTCCCCTGACCCTCCTGTCCTCCAGTGTCGTCAGGCCGATTTCCCTTAATCTTTCTTCATAGGACATTCCCCTTAGCTCTGGAACTAACCTTGTGGCAAACCTTTGTACTCTCTCTAGTTTCTTGACGTGCTTTATCAAGTGCGGGTTCCAAACAGGTGCTGCATACTCCAGTATGGGCCTGACATACACGGTGTACAGTGTCTTGAACGATTCCTTACTAAGGTATCGGAATGCTGTTCTCAGGTTTGCCAGGCGCCCATCTGCTGCAGCAGTTATCTGATTGATGTGTGCTTCCGGAGACATGCTCGGTGTTATACTAACCCCAAGATCTTTCTCCTTGAGTCAGGTTTGCAGTTTTTGGCCACCTAGCCTATACTCTGTCTGTGGTCTTCTGTGCCCTTCCATTATCTTCATGACTTTGCATTTGGCAGGATTAAATTCGAGAAGCCATTTGCTGGACCAGGTGTCCAGTCTGTCCAGGTCTCTTTGAAGTCCTGCCTGGTCCTCATCAGATTTAATTCTCCTCATTAACTTCACATCATCTGCAAACAGGGACACTTCTGAGTCTAACCCTTCCATCATGTCGTTCACATATACCAAAAATAGCACTGGTCCAAGGACCGACCCCTGTGGGACCCCGCTCGTCACAGGTGCCCACTGTGATGCATCATTACGTACCATGACTCGTTGTTGCCTCCCTGTCAGGTATTCTCTGATCCATTGCAGTGCCCTTGCTGTTATATGCGCCTGATGCTCTAGCTTCTGCACTAATCTCTTGTGAGGAACTGTGTCAAAGGCCTTCTTGCAGTCCAAGAAGATGCAATCAACCCACCCCTCTCTCTCGTGTCTTCTGTTATTTTATCATAAAACTCCAGAAGGTTTGTGACACAGGATTTGCCTTCCGTGAATCCGTGCTGGTTGGCATTTATACTCTTGTTCCGTTCCAGGTGCTCCACCACTCTCCTCCTGATAATCTTCTCCATAATTTTGCATACTATACACGTCAATGACACAGGTCTATAGTTTAGTGCCTCTTTTCTGTCTCCTTTTTTAAAAATGGGAACTACATTTGCGGTCTTCCATACCTCAGGTAGTTGCCCAGTTTCCAGGGATGTGTTGAAGATTGTGGTAAGTGGCATGCACAACATATCTGCTCCCTCTCTAAGGACCCACGGGGAGATGTTGTCCGATCCCATTGCCTTTGAGATATCGATGTCCCTTAGCAGTTTCTTCACCTCCTCCTCATCTGTATGTAGGTCGTCCAACACTTGTTGGTGTATTCCTTACTGGTGTCCCCATCTGGTCTGTCCCCCCAGAGTCCTTCCTGTCTCTACTGTAAATACTTCCTTAAATCTCGTGTTGAGCTCCTCACATACCTCTTGATCGTTTCTTGTGAGTTCTCCACCTTCTTTCCTCAGCCTTATCACCTGGTCCTTGACTGTTGTCTTCCTCCTAATGTGGCTATACAGCAGTTTCGGGTCAGATTTGACTTTCGATGCTATGTCGTTTTCATACTGTCGCTGGGCCTCCCTCCTTATCTGTGCATACTCGTTTCTGGCTCTTCTACTAATCTCCTTGTTTTCCTGGGTCCTATGCCTCCAGTACCTTTTCCATTCTCTGTTGCACTTAGTTTTTGCCTCCCTACACCTTCGGGTAAACCAAGGACTCGTTTTGGTCTTCCTATTATTTCTGTTTCCCTTGGGAACAAACCTTTCCTCTGCCTCCTTGCCACATATTCCATCATCTCATTTTCTGATTTTCCTACCATTTCTCTGTCCCACTGAACCTCCTGCAGGAAGTTTCTCATACCTGTGTAGCTCCCCCTTTTATAGTTTGGCCTGTCCCCTTCAGTTCCTGTTACCTTCTCCACTTGTAACTCTACTATATAATCAAAACTCAGAACCACGTGATCGCTAGCTCCAAGGGGCCTCTCGTAAGTGATGTCCTCAATGTCTGAACTGCTCAGGGTGAACACAAGATCCAGTCTTGCTGGCTCATCCTCCCCTCTCTCTCTCTGGTTGTGTCCCTGACATGTTGATGCATGAGGTTTTCAAGTACCACATCCATCATCTTGGCTCTCCATGTTTCGGGACCCCCATGTGGCTCCAGGTTTTCCCAGTCGATCTCCCTGTGGTTGAAATCGCCCATTACCAGTAACTTTGCTCTGCTCGAGTGAGCTCTTCTTGCCACCTCAGCCAGTGTGTCCACCATCACCCTGTTGTTTTCTTCGTACTCCTCTCTTGGCCTCCTGCAGTTCTGTGGTGGGTTATACATCACTCCAATGACTACTTTATGTTCTCCGGACTGAACTGTACCTACAATGTAGTCTCTTTCTCCAATCATGTCCATGCCTTCCATTTCCTCAAATCCCCATCGGTGTTTTATGAGCAGTGCAACCCCTCCTCCCCCTCTACTCCTTCTATCTTTCCTCAGGATCTGATATCCCGTTGGGAAGATTGTGTCTGTTATTGTCTCAGCGAGTTTTGTTTCTGTGACTGCTATGATGTCTGGGGATTTTTCACTGATTCTTTCGTTCCACTCCTCATGTTTATTCGTTATTCCATTCGCGTTTGTGTACCAAACATTCAG
The DNA here is from genome assembly GCF_038502225.1 of Cherax quadricarinatus. Classification (NCBI taxonomy): domain Eukaryota; kingdom Metazoa; phylum Arthropoda; class Malacostraca; order Decapoda; family Parastacidae; genus Cherax; species Cherax quadricarinatus. The sequence continues at coordinate 37,482,018 of NC_091304.1, read as the reverse complement.
TTTCTTTTCTATCATTGTGGTCATGCAAGAATATTGGGGTTGGGGGAGCGAGAGCCTTGGTGGGGGCCTATATGGGGCTGTGGTGTAGGTGGGGTTTGTGATGATGGGGGTGGGGTCAGAATGCCCATAAGGGACAGCTGTTGGGGTGAGGTTTTTGATATGGGGGTTGGTGGCAGAGGGAACAGTGAGTGGGTTGTAGTATAGGTTGCTCAGTTGCGTTGGGAATGTCGCGGTTGGAGTCTTTTGGTGGGAGATTCTGTGGGGTGTGCTTGCCCTTCCTCCTGTGTCTGGGTCCTGCTCATTTTCGTCATTGCCTCTCGTTCCTCCTTGCGTCTCTGTACCCTCTCTT
>NC_091304.1:37469169-37479169 GCF_038502225.1 Cherax quadricarinatus | reverse complement strand
TTCCTAACGTCCCTGTGACTCGTCTGAGTCTTCAGCTTCCAGTTGTGACCCCTTGTCCCTGTGTCCCCTCTCTGGAACATCCTATCTCTGTCCACCTTGTCTTTTCCCCGCAGTATCTTGTATGTCGTTATCATGTCTCCCCTGACCCTTCTGTCCTCCAGTGTCGTCAGTCCGATTTCCCTTAACCATTCCTCGTACGACATTCCCTTGAGCTCTGGGACTAACCTTGTTGCAAACCTTTGTACTTTCTCTAACTTCTTGACGTGCTTGACCAGGTGTGGGTTCCAGACTGGTGCTGCATACTCCAGTATGGGTCTAACATACACAGTGTACAGTGTCTTGAACGATTCCTTATTAAGGTATCGGAACGCTATTCTCAGGTTTGCCAGGCGCCCGTATGTTGCAGCAGTTATTTGGTTGATGTGTGCCTCCGGTGATGTGCTCAGTGTTATGGTCACCCCAAGGTCTTTCTCCCTGAGTGAGGTCTGTAGTCTTTGTCCACCTAGCCTATACTCTGTCTGCGGTCTTCTTTGCCCCTCCCCAATCTTCATGACTTTGCATTTGGCTGGATTGAATTCGAGAAGCCAGTTACTGGACCACATGTCCAGCCTGTCCAAGTCTCTTTGCAGTCCTGCCTCATCCTCGTCCGATTTAATTCTTCTCATCAACTTCAAATCATCTGCGAACAGGGACACTTCAGAGTTTATTCCTTCCATCATGTCGTTCACATATATCAAAAATAGCACTGGTCCTAGAACTGACCCCTGTGGGACCCCACTCGTAACAGGCGCCCACTGTGATACCTCTTCACGTACCATGACTCGTTGCTGCCTCCCTGTCAGGTATTCCCTGATCCATTGCAGTGCCCTCCCTTTTACATGCGCCTGATCCTCCAGCTTCTGCACTATTCTCTTGTGGGGATTATTATTATAATCAAAAAGAAGCGCTAAGCCACAAGGGCTATACAGCTCTCTTGTGGGGAGCTGTGTCAAAGGCCTTCCTGCAGTCTAGGAAAACGCAATCTACCCACCCCTCTCTCTCGTGTCTTACTTCTGTTACCTTGTCATAAAACTCCAGGAGGTTTGTGATACAGGATTTGCCTTCCATGAACCCATGCTGGTTTTCATTTATAATCTTGTTCCTTTCCAGGTGTTCGACCACTCTCCTCCTGATAATCTTCTCCATGACTTTGCACACAATACATGTCAGAGACACAGGTCTGTAGTTTAGTGCCTCGTTTCTGTTTCCTTTCTTAAATATGGGGACTACACTAGCTGTCTTCCATTTCTCAGGTAGTTGCCCAGTTTCAAGGGATGTGTTGAAGATTGTGGTTAGAGGCACGCACAGGATCTCTGCTCCTTCTCTAAGGACCCATGGGGAGATGTTGCCTGGTCCCATCGCCTTTGAGGTGTCAAGGTCACTTAAGAGCTTCTTCACCTCCTCCTCAGTTGTTCGTATGTCATCCAACACTTGTTGGTATATTCCCTCTTGATGTTCCCTTCTGTGCTGTCTTCCCACAGTCCTTCCCGTCTCTACTGTAAAAACTTCCTTAAATCTCCTGTTCAGCTCCTCACATACCTGATCATTTCTTGTGAGTTCTTCACCTTCTGTTCTTAATCTGATCACCTGGTCTTTGACTGTTGTCTTCCTCCTGATATGGCTATACAACAGTTTCGGGTCAGTCTTGATTCTTGATGCTATGTCATTTTCATACTGTCGCTGGGCCTCCCTCCTTACCTGTGCATACTCCTGGCTCTGCGACTGATCTCCCTATTTTCGTGTGTTCTCTGCGTTCTGTACTTTTTCCATTCTCTATTGCACTTTGTTTTTGCCTCCTTACACCGTCGGGTAAACCAGGGGCTCGTTCTGGTCTTCCCGTTGTTACTGTTGCCCTTGGGAATAAACTTTTCCACTGCCTCCTTGCATTTTGTTGTTACATATTCCATCATTTCATTTACTGGCTTTCCTGCCAGTTCTCTGTCCCACTGGACCTCCCGCAGGAAGTTCTTCAACCCTATGTAGTCCCCTCTTTTATAGTCAGGCTTTTCCCATTCTACTCCTGTTATTCTCTCCACTTGCAGCTCTACTATGTATTCAAAGCACAGAACCACGTGGTCGCTAGCTCCTAGGGGACTCTCATACTTGATGTCCTCAATGTCTGAGCTGCCCAGGGTGAACACAAGGTGCAACAAGATTTTTGGATCCGAGTTCTTTAAAGGTCTTTTAGAGTAATAAAGTTGGTAGAATTACCGACAATATGTAAAGTAAAAGGACACAAGTGCAACTAATGTGACATTTATTGTGGCAACGTTTCAACTGGGAAACTCCATAGAATAATATTCAAATTTATTAAAGTATTTAAATACAATACTTTATCTTCTCTTTGTAGTTAATTTAACTTAATACTTTGTACAATAAATTTACCATATACACTTAGTTCCAAATCATGGAAATGTCACATTAATAAGGAAGTTTAATTATTCTTCCTGTATCTAAGTCCTCATTAATATTTACGTCTTTCTTAACAAGACTGTAAAGTCAAAATACAAAAGGTACAAGATTTAACAAGACCTTTGAATCTGGCCGTATAGTATCTCCATGGATTACTGAACTGACCAAGGATATAAATATCAAAAGAGTCTTTCAGAGTAATGAGGAACAAAGTGAGTCAGCTCTAGATTCCAGTTCACAAAACCATTCAAACTGTACACCGTAAGAGCCAATAAACGATCAGTTGTCAGGGCTAGAGCAGGGAGCAGACTCACTACTTGCCAGTCTGTTGACGTGTCGTCAGGTTGGATCAGCTGAGCCACGTCACCCAGCCGGACATAAACAACTGAACAATTCACCGGATAGTTCCGAAACTTAAACTCTATATACACAAGAAATCCTACCTAACCATAATAGTAAAATAATAGTGATAATTACAAAATAGTGATAATAACGATAATAGTGATAATAACGATAATAGCGATAATAAAATAGTGATAATACCATGGTATTTTTCATATATTAACAGATAATAATATAACGCCGAAAGTCTCTATTTTAGCTATAAATGGTGACTTTCAGGCTATAATATTAAGTGATGAACATATTCTCTTACAACAGTTAACTAACACAGAATGACCAATTTCGAAGATATAACACCCCCTCCCCCGTACGACAATAGGTCGCAGTAGGGAGTTTGCAAGCGTCCTTGGTAATATCTCCTTTACAGTAAGCGCCCTCTTGGTAAATAAGGCATGTAGTATGACGGAAGAATGGAGAAGAAATAACTCGATCAGCATGGTTATTTGCCAGAGGATGAACTTTTGGAACAATGGCCGGAAGAACTATCTGGAGTGGCTTCCATCACAATTCGAGAATAGGAGTCTCGGACATGACTGTCAGGGTCATCCATGTGGACTTAATACTTCGTCCCATCAACGAAACGGCTTTCATAGTCATACTGTCAATATAAAAGAAAATTATTAACAAAGATATATAATATATATATAAATTAGGCTCTAAGAGTACTTATTTCTTAACTTTACATTTTAAGGTATACTTTTTTTTTGGGGGGGGGGGGCGAGAAAGAGCATCAGCAATTATGTTAAGGGATCCACTTAAGTGTTGAATACTAATCAGATAAGGTTGGATCCTCAGAGCCCACCTGAGGATTCGGGTGTTCTTTGATTTCATAGAATTAATATAAATTAAAGGGTTGTGATCAGAAAATACCATAATTTTATGGGGGAAGGTTCCCAGATAAATGTCAAAATGCTCCAAAGATATTACTAGAGCAAGAGCTTCTTTCTCTACAGTGGCGTAATTCTTTTGGTGACGTTTCAACTTTGAAGAAAAATAAGATATAGGATGCAAAATATCAGTAGACGGGGATTTCTGAAGTAACACCGCCCTCACAGCATAACCACTGGCATATATGTGTAAATAGAAGGGTTGATTAAAGTCAGGACTTTTCAATACGGGTGACGAAGAAAGCAACCGCTTCAACCGATTAAAAGCTATCTCACAATCTTTCGTCCAGCAAAACTTCATCTTACTACTGGTTAACTCAGTAAGAGGAGATGCAACCTGAGAAAAATTAGGACAGAAACGTCGATAATAACCAGTCATTCCAAGGAACCTCTGTATAGACTTTCTATCTTGAGGGATAGGAAACTCGGCAATGGCCCTAACTTTTACATCAACAGGACGTACCTCACCTTGACCTATACAAAAACCGAGGTATTTAATCTTGGCTTGTCCAAACTGACACTTGGCTAAATTTATGGTGAAGTTGTACTTTTCTAACTTCTTAAATAAGGTTTCCAGGCGAATTAAATGTTGCTCCCACTCATTGCTATATATAACAAGATCATCTAGATATGCATCCACTCCTTCTAAATCATTGGTCAGCAGGTTCATCAGGCGCTGAAAGGTAGAGGCCGTGTTACACAACCCGAAGGGCATAACACGATAATTGAATAATCCGCCTTGTATAGTAAATGCGGATATTTCTTGGGCTCGCTGGGTAAGCAGCACTTGGTAATAGCCCCTTAATAAATCCAGGCGGGTGACATAGGCTGCTCCTGATACTCTGTCTATTAGATCATCAATACGGGGTAGTAGGAAACCATCTGGTACCGTGAGAGCATTAACCTTACGATAATCAGTGCACATTCTAGAAGTTCCATCAGGCTTGGGAACTAATATACAGGGCGAGGCCCATGGATTTTTACTCTGTTCTATGAGTCCATGGGACAACAAAAATTCTACTTCTTTGTTTAATGTTTCTTGTTTGAGTGGACTTGCCCTATGTCGTGAATTCGCAATGTACAACACCTAGGGACGTCATCGCATAAAACCTCATAACGTAATATCAAGTCTTTGATTTCTTTTGCTTTCTTCAAATCAAGGTCCATAAGAAAGGTATCAAGAGATTGCAATGTCTCTGAATTTTTTAAACGTACTTCTATCGCTTTAGAGATGCTGGGCAGACTTACGTTTTCAGTTTCAGCTATAGGAAGAACTGTCAAAACTGGTATGATACTAGGGTGGTAAGCCTTAAGCTGGTTTATGTGATAAGTACATTTTGCTTTTCTCTTTCCTGGAGTTTGTAGTACATAATTTACCTCATTCAGCCGCTCAATCACTTCCAAAGGACCTTCGTATCTAGGTTGCAGAGCGTGTCCAGGTAAGAATTTCTGTGCCATTACACTGTCACCTGGTTTGAAGAAACGAGAGCGTGTGTGTTTGTCATAACAATGCTTCATCTTGGATTGGGCCTTAGCTAAGTTTTTGAGGCTAATTCCCTCAGTTGTGACAAACGCTTTTGCATTAGAGTTGGAGTTGTTTTAAGCGAGGGTTCTGATTTTCCGGTCCATGAATCTTTTAGTACGGCGAGGGGGCCGCGTACTTGGTGTCCGTAAATTAATTCAAGTGGACTGAACCCAGTGCTTTCTTGTTCGCTTTCCCTTAAGGCGAACAAGAGGAATGGTATTCCTTCGTCTCAATCTCTGGAAAACTGCTCGCAGTACGCTCTCATCATTGATTTTAATGTTTGATGATATCGTTCGAGGGCTCCTTGCGACTGAGGGTGATAAGCAACAGAAAATACGGACTTAATTCCGAGGCGAGATAAGGCATCGCGAAACATCTTAGAGGTAAAATTTGAACCTTGATCGGATTGAATTATTCGGGGAATCCCCACCTGTGAGAAAAATTTTTGCAAAGCTCGAACAATGATGCGAGAATTAATTTTTCTCAAAGGGATAGCCTCTGGATATCGAGTAACGACATCCATAATGGTAAACAGATATTGATTCCCTTGTTTAGTCTTGGGTAACGGACCAACACAATCTATTATCAGGCGTGAGAAGGGCTCACCACTGACGGGAATTGGAATGAGGGGAACTGGTGGAGGTGTGTGCGAAGGTTTGCCGGTCACTTGACAGACTTGACAACCTTTTAGATAGCTTTCCACAGTCTCCTTCATTCTGGGCCAATGAAAATGCTTGGCTATTTTGCCCAGCATTTTCTTTACTCCCAAATGTCCTCCCATGGGACTATGGTGGGCGAAACTAATAGCCAATTCTCTAAAGGTGCTAGGTAGCTCTGCTAGATGTTTGCTGGTAGCCAGATGATTGTCGGAAGACAAAAGAGACTTTTCCTTTCTCATTAATATACCATTAGCAAGATAGTAACAATTGTCCAGGTCTTTGTCGTAGTGTTCTGTAATAGCTATCTCTCGTAATTTCTCTAGGGATGGATCAAGGAACTGATCCCTTATTAAAATGCTATCGAAAGAAGATTTAATATCAGAATCTTGAAAAGGGCCGATCATAGAATATTTCAGATTTGAAGATCCGGGTTGTAAGGATCGACTGAACAATAAATCGAGACCTAAATCTTCGCCTTCACTTAGGACTTCAGTTGATAAAGGATTTTGAGGCGCTCTAGACATTGCTCTAGTTATAACATTGAGAGGAAATAAGGTAGGAGCCTCTTTTCGAGCTTCTATGGCATAGTTAATGTCAGTAGAATTATCAATAACTAGAGGCTCTCGGCTTATACCCGGATAGTCTAGATCATTGCCTATGAGTAAGTCAACGCCCTGAATAGGAAAAGTTCCACTGGATATACCTACCGACACAAAGCCAGTATAGGTTGGTGTTTGGATGTATATCCTGTGAAGAGGCACTCTTATAATGGCGCCTCCATAGGCTTCTAATAAGACATCTAGCTTTGTGCGAGTCATATCACTTACGGGAAGTATGTCCTGCTTCAACAATGTTAAATAACTTCCAGTATCACGGAAGGAATTAATTTCAACTAATTGAGTCTCGTCTATTCCAACTTTCACTTTAGCAAAGTAGGGACTCATTGCCGAGTGAATATCTTTTTCTGAAACAGCTCTAGTATTGAGTCATCTAGAATGACTACTGATTCGTTCTTGTGAACCTTGTTCGGTACTAGGGTTCAGTTTCTTTTTAGTTGTCGATGAAGATAATACCTGAGTTGGGAAACGAAGTCGCTCGTTCCTGGTATCCCTCTCTAGCCAATAACAGTGTTTCCTTAACTGCCCTTTCTTATTACAATAAATGCAGTTCAACTCACTGTTATGCCTTAGTGGTTTTGAACTTTTCCTAGAGTTAGATCTAAATTTATTATTAATGGGCGTGGAGGCATCATAGGAGGTCTGGTAAGGATTCTGTATGCGACGCATCTCTGTAAGATTGGATCGTCCTTTCTTAGGGGCATATTTAGTCACCGTTTCCTTACTTTTTGTTTTGCCAATCAATTGTTGGGATATTTCATAATTATCGGCGAGCGAGGCTGTTTCTAGTATATTTACTATGGGGCAACTAATCAAATACCTATGCAAGTCTTCTGGTAAATTATTATAGAAATCCTCATGCAGGATCAATTGGGAAAGACTTTCCATAGATTTACAGTTAGAAGCTCTACACCATCTCTCAAAAGCGATTTTCTTTTCACGAGCAAAATCTACATACGACTGAGTTGGCTGGCGTTTTAATGCTCTAAAGGTTTTTTGATAACTTACTGGGAGGAGATCATAAGCCTTTAGGATAGCCTTCTTAACGGAATCTTAATCCACATATTTCTCAAAAGGTAACGTAGCCGTACAACTTTGAGCTTTACCAGACAATGAAGTATGTAATAAGGTTGCCCAGTGTTGTCGGGGCCAGCGCATAGCACGGGCTTGATTCTCAAAGACTTAAAAATAAGTATCTAAATCTCCGTCATTAAACCTTGGAACCATAGATGCAGCTTTTTGTATACTGAAAGAATCATTTGAGGATTCAGTACATCTTTTACTCACTTTATCTTGTTGTTGTTGTCTTATATAACGGAGCATTTCCCTTTGAAAGTCTTCTTCATTTAATTTACGCTGAGCTTCAATTTGAGCAGTCTGTAAAATAAATAGTCTCTCTAATTTCTCAAACTGACTTTGAGAAATATGCCCCGATGGTATCGAAAATGAGGGAATTGAACTGGCGGTATGTGGATATTCCTTTGGACGTGCACCTTGGTGAGGGCCAGGCTGACCATTAATAGGAATTCCTTCAGTAACGGGCGAATGCCGAACAGCGGCTGCACCCTGCAGTACTTCATTTACTTTACTAGAGGGCAAAGCGGGACCTAATCTGTCTGATTCAATTTCAAGATCAACTCTTTGAAATTGTTCTTCTAATGCTTCGATTCTCGACTGGTAGCTTACTTGAGAAACTAAACTTTCAGAGTCAGAATCTCCTGCTACATGATGGTTAGAGGCCCCTGGAAACAATTTGTTTCTAATTATTGCCCTTACGGTATTGGCTGTGTAATATCTATCGTATGGCACTCCCAATTTACGAGCTATCTGCCAGCACGTTTGAAGTTTCAAGGAGTCCAGCTTTGACAATGTTAAATCTTCAAATAACTCTTTAATGTGATCTTCCATGATCAATATTTTGAAATTAACTAAAGATAAATTCCAAGTATATAACTTTAATATTGTTCTTTTGATCAATGTCTTAGAACAACAGAGATCCCGGACGGGTACCCCATTTGTTGAGAATAAGAAATTTTTTAAAGAACTTCAGAATGTGGCCTGTTACCATTTATTTCTTATGCAACAAGATTTTTGGATCCGAGTTCTTTAAAGGTCTTTTAGAGTCTAGGGTAAATAATTTCAACTGGGAAATTCCATAGAATAATATTCACATTTATTAAAGTATTTAAATACAATACTTTATCTTCTCTTTGTAGTTAATTTAACTTAATACTTTGTACAATAAATTTACAATATACACTTAGTTCCAAATCATGGAAATGTCACATTAATAAGGAAGTTTAATTATTCTTCCTGTATCTAAGTCCTCATTAATATTTACGTCTCTTTCTTAACAAGACTGTAATGTCAAAATACAAAAGGTACAAGATTTAGCAAAACATTTGAATCTGGCCGTATAGTATCTCCATGGATTACTGAACTGACCAAGAATATAAATATCAAAAGAGTCTTTCAGAGTAATGAGGAACAAAGCGAGTCAGCTCTAGAGTCCAATTCTCAAAACCATTCAAACTGTACACCGTAAGAGCCAATAAACGATCAGTTGTCAGGGCTAGAGCAGGGAGCAGACTCACTACTTGCCAGTCTGTTGACGTGTCGTCAGGTTGGATCAGCTGAGCCACGTCAGCCAGCCGGACATAAACAATTGAACAATTCACCGGATAGTTATGTATATATATATATATATATATATATATATATATATATATATATATATATATATATATATATATATATATATATATATATATATATATATAATATATATATATAATATATAATGTGTATATATATATATATATATATATGTGTACATATATATATATATATATATATATATATATATATATATATATATATATATATATATATATATATGTATATATGTATATGTATATATATATGTATATGTATATATATATGTATATGTATATATATATAAATGTATATATATATGTGTATATATATATATATATATAATGTATATATATATATGTATATATAATATATATATATATATATATATATATATATTTTTATTATTATTATTATCACACCGGCCGATTCCCACCAAGGCAGGGTGGCCCGAAAAAGAAAAACTTTCACCATCATTCACTCCATCACTGTCTTGCCAGAAGGGTGCTTTACACTACAGTTTTTAAACTGCAACATTAACACCCCTCCTTCAGAGTGCAGGCACTGTACTTCCCATCTCCAGGACTCAAGTCCGGCCTGCCGGTTTCCCTGAATCCCTTCATAAATGTTACTTTGCTCACACTCCAACAGCACGTCAAGTATTAAAAACCATTTGTCTCCATTCACTCCTATCAAACACGCTCAAGCATGCCTGCTGGAAGTCCAAGCCCCTCGCACACAAAACCTCCTTTACCCCCTCCCTCCAACCCTTCCTAGGCCGACCCCTACCCCGCCTTCCTTCCA
>NC_091304.1:37374169-37441669 GCF_038502225.1 Cherax quadricarinatus | reverse complement strand
AAGTACAGGCAGCTTAACCTTTGGCAATTATATTACAGAAAACAGCGAACAGTGTGGACAGTGTCAGCCACCATGATGGTTGAGATCAACACTGCCATGTAGATCAGTGGTCTCATGTATACCACAAGCGAACAACAAAAAGATTAAAATAACGCCAGAATTGAATGCATCGGATGTTTCGAAGATAGACACAAAGTCGATTTCAATTTCACCTTTCTTTTCTGACCCCTCATTGAGAAATACTATCACTGGTATGGTCAGTATACAAGTATACGAATAAGTTGACAGAATGACTAGACAACCTGTTCACCTTCTGTTTCAAGATATAAGACAAAGCTAAGGTTCTGGGAAAGTCATCTGCTTTCAAGAGTGCTTCTGACTGAACCATTTACCTTGGCTTATCTTTCCAGCCATTCTTCATAGTGTCCAGGACAGGAGATCTGTCTCTAGAGAAGGCGATGAGATAAGACAGAGTCTTCTTATTGCGCAAGTTGAAGGGTAAGAGGGGTGATACTTATGGTAAAATAGCCAAGGCATCTGTTGATCTTATAAGTAGGCAGCAGCTGCTGTGTTTGACGGGTACAATAATAAAAATATCTTTATTTCTACAAGTACATTTAGAAAGCATACAGGCCTAGCTGACATCACTGACATACTGTTTTATAGAAAGCCGCTTGTTATGCAGAACATTTCAGGCAAATTAGGTTAATTTTGTCCCAAGATGCGACCCACACCGGGGTCACATCTTGGGACCCCGTAACAGGGATCAACCCCCGGACCTCCGTGTGTGAGGTGAGTTCGCAAGCAATCGAGCTACAGGCAAGTCCCTAGATAAAGGATAACGCACACTAGAGTCGGAGACAAATCACCAATTATCCTGTTGTGAGCTACGCCAGTGAAATCGAATTTGAAGAGAAGAATGAAGAATTCCTTTCAAGCCGAAGTAACAAGCAGCAACTAATCAGCTTAATCAGTGATAATCCTAGTAGGGTGGACTATACGATTATACAGGCAGAAGGGGACGCTGATGCGACTATTACCAAGGCCGCAGTAAGACAGCTTGTGCACGTTCCACCACACTGATTGGAGAGGACACCGACTTGATGGTTCTCCACAGCAGATGGCAAACCACTATAATTTAGACTGCACAATCAATCAGGCATTCTAAAAATGTACAACAAAGGGGACCTTTGTAATAAAAAGTGAGACAATACGTTCACGAGAGGGAGTTCCTGAGATCAAAGCTAACGAAGACTAGGTAACAGCTGTTCCAATCAAGGAAAAAATGAACACCTCATTATACCTAGAACAGTACTAAGAACAACGATTATTATTAGAATCATGGGGGAGTGCTAAACCCGTAGGATTATACAGCGTATGTGGGGGGGGGGAATGGAAGGTATTCAGACTCAGTTCAGGGAACCGGAGCACAGATCCAATTCCCTAGATCAAGAGCCCCTCACCAGCGTCAAGGAACCTCCCTTGAAGGGCTAAGAACAACGAAAGGTAAACAATTAGACTAGCATGTATCAAGGAGCAGACACTTACAAACCTTCGTTTGTTGATAAAAGAATAAAACAATAAAGAACAAAGATTTCATTTCTTTGCAAAGGCTACAATAAGAAATTTCAATTTTGATTTGTTATGTACAAAGAAAGTCACTATCATTCTTTTTATTCATGCTAATTCCTTGCTCTCCCTCGTGTTGGAGAATTGGTGATGTTGGAGAGTTGGTGGTGTTGGAGAATGGGGGGGGAGGGGTTGTAGAGTTGATGTTGGAGAGTTGATGGTGTTGGAGAGCTGATGGTGTTGGAGAGTTGGTGGTTTTGGAGAGCTGCTGGTGTTGTAGAGTTGATGTTGGAGACTTGGTGATGCTGGAGAGGTGATGGTAATGGAGAGTTGGTGTTGGAGAGCTGATGGTGTTGAAGAGTTGTTGGTGCTGGAGAGCTGATGGTGTTGGAGAATTGGTGTTGGAGAGCTGATGGTATTGGAGAGTTGGTGGTGTTGGAGAGTTGATGGTGTTGGAGAGTTGATAGTGTTGGAGAGTTGGTGGTGTTGGAGAGTTGGTGGCGTTATAGAGTTGATGTTGGAGAGTTTGCTGTTAAAGAGTTGGTGGTGTCGGAGAGTTGATGGTGTTGGAGAGTTGGTGATGCTGGAGAGTTGATGGTGTTGGAGAGTTGTAGGTGTTGGAGAGCTGATGGTGTTGGAGAGTTGTAGGTGTTGGAGAGCTGATGGTGTTGGAGAGTTGGTGGTGTTGGAGAATTGGTGGTGTTGTAGAGTTGGTGATGTTGGAGAGTTGATGGTGTTGGAGGGTTGTGGTGTTAGAGAGCTGATGATGTTGGAGAGTTGGTGTTGGAGAGTTGGTGTTGGAGAGTTGGTGATGCTGGAGAGTTGATGGTACTGGAGAGTTGGTGTTGGAGAGCTGATGGTGTTGGAGAGTTGTTGGTGTTGGAGAGCTGGCGATGTTGGAGAGTTGGTGGTGTTGGAGAACTGGTGGTGTTGTAGAGTTGGTGATGTTGGAGAGTTGATGGTGTTGGAGAGTTGGTGGTGTTGGAGAGTTGGTGGTGGAGAGCTGATGGTGTTGGAGAGTTGGTGGTGTTGTAGAGTTGATGTTGGTGAGTTGGTGTTAAAGAGTTGGTGGTGTCGGAGAGTTGATGGTGTTGGAGAGTTGGTGTTGGAGAGCTGATGGTGTAGGAGAGCTGGCGATGTTGGAGAGTTGGTGTTGTTGTTCTTTCAGGTATTCCTAGTAGTTAGACGCTTTGTTGGCTCTGTGTGGGCAGTGACAGACCTCTTACATACCTGATATCCTTCTTGCCTTGAAGACTGCAGACAACACACAGCAATATTCTACACGAGTGCGCTCAAGTTATCTGAATAATGTCACCATTGGAATTTTTTCTCATGTATTCAATGTTCTTATTTTCATTTTTTTTTTGACTTCGTGATATTTACCTTATGGTAATATCATTGGGTGTAATAATATCATCTGACGTTATTACACCCAAGTCTTTATTAATGTTCCATTTTCTCGCCGAGGCTTTTTACCTGTGTTTCGTGCCCTTTTATTTAGCTCTTCATTTTATCTTTGTCTAAGCCGCTGACATTTAACTATTGAAAATTAATTTATTTTCCATTCATCACTTTAAGATTTTTTTTTAAATCTGCCTGCCATGAATTTTACTAATGTAATTTTTATGGTTAATTTGATATTGTCCGCAATGGACGACACGAAGCTATGGGTAGGAGGTGTTTGTCTGTGCCTTTCATGAGGAAGAAAGACAGTAGAGGTGTCAGGACTGTGCCTTGGGGTACTTTTTATTTTGCTACTGCTTGATTTCGCTTTGTCAGTTTTCCTACTTTTCTGTTTTAATTTGCACCTCTGACAATTTTATTAACTAACGGTTCGTTAATTCATGTCAAATGCCTTTGCAATTTCCCTGTAGATTACTTATGTATTTGGGTTTCTTCCAAAGCCTTCGTTATTTTAATATAATGATCTAGTAGTTCTGACAGTCATGATCTTACTGCTCAAAATCCATGCTGGTTTTCGTTCTACAAGTCATGCTTTCTACCCTTTCAAAAAATTTATGATGCGTATTGCTTGTATTACTGGTCTGTAGGTTTTGATATAACTCAAGTATCGCCTTCTTGCACAGGAGTTATATCTGCCTATGATCCTTCTCAAAATAATATCGAGTACTTTTGTTTATGAAATTTTGCACTTTTATAAATAGTGTGATATTAATAAGCCTAAGTATTATATGTTTAGCATATTTTCTATTCTGTTTTAGAATTCTGGGGGATTTGTGTTTATATCGGACATACGTTTTCATCCCAACTATCCTATTGTTTAGTGATTCCTGAACATTGATTCATACTTGAACTACGCTTGCAAATTATCGCTTATTTGTGTAATTTTATACGTGTTGGAACCTCCTATGACTCGTGGACCAACTCTAGAGCTGATCATTTTTATTTGTATGTCGTGCATGTGTAGAAATATTCAGAATGTTTTGTTATTTCTTGAAGGTATTTTTGTTCCTTTCGCTCTTATTCCGTCTGATATGAATATTTTAGTTTCTGTTCTACGTAGTTACTGATTTCTCAGTGTAGATTATCGTTTCTTTGTTGTTGGAACATGTGTTCCATCTCAAGAAATTTCCCAGTCTTTTTCGCCACTGATTCTTCTACCTTCCCTCTCAATATATATCGTCTTGCAGGCTTCCAGGTATTATGTCTGGTACAAAGGTGTTATCTATTATCTTCTTTTAAGCATTTGGAAGGTGACATCGCTAACATGAATATTATTTGATGTAATTATTTAAAAAATGTCTATCATATCTGTTCCATAAATTCCTTTACCCAGTATATTGTATACGATGGTAATTACTAGATTCTTGCTCTGGCTCTAATGTGTCATTTGCTGATTTCAAATGTTCTGTACAGCAAAGTGAGTTTCTTCCATAGAGTTTTACTGTTCTCTGTCACTTATTTATTCTCTAACATTGCCATAACTCACTGTTCAAAACATCCCCCGGATGTGTTTCTGTAAACACTCCAAACATTGCGAATCCTTCTGTAAGAATCCCTCATCTATAAATTACCTAGTTATTTTTATTTGCTTTTAAATCCAGAATGTCAACAAAAAGGAGGATTTATCACTTGGTTGCTGGACTTTTTTAGTTCCTCTAACACTGTACCATTTTATAAAATGGCACTTTAGTTACACATCTTTGTTCTCCCCAGTACTGGCTGTACTACGGGCTGTTGTAAGTTTGTGTCTGTTGTGTGAAAAACTGGTTAATTGTTCTCCTCTTGTTTCCCAACAACTGTCTTCTTTCTTCCTTAGGATTGTTTCTCTCTCTGCTTATTTTTTTTGTTTACCTTACATTTGTTTCCTTGATGAGTGACTTTGAAAACGATGTGTTTTCTTCACGTGGAATTTTGATGATTTGCCTTTCAGGGTAAAGATACCAGTATTTTTTTTTTATCAAAATAACGCTGTACCTTTCATAAGATATTGGAACATTATGACGTGTTCTGACCATGTTTCTTCAGATTGTGCTCTTTAATATTATTACTCTATTGTTGCCTATTTATGTAATATTAGCGGATCACGACTTTGCATCACTATTTCCGTCTAATCTGTGCAGTTAGGCACACGTATTTTTAAATTTTCACCAACTTTGCTATCTGTATCTATTTAGTTTTTCCCCACATTTCACATATTTTCTGTAAGCTCCTCTACCCAGTATGTTCTTGGTACTGGGTAGGGGATCCCTATGCCCACTGAATGTCCTGAATTCTTTGTGGAATAGATTCAACAAGGTACTGGAAATGTTCCATGGAGATTCTGCTTCAGGATGTACGTGTTTATAGAGGGGCCACAGATATATCAGATCACTTTTTATTTGTAGCTACAGTGAGAGTGAAAGGTAGATGGGATACAAAGAAAATATAGGCAGCAAGTAAGAGAAGGGTGAAGGTTTATAAACTAAAAGAGGAGGCAGTTTGTGTAAGATATAAACAACTATTGGAGGATAGATGGGCTAGTGAGAGTATAGGCAATGGGGTCGAAGATGTATGGGAAGGTTTAAGAATGTAGTGCTAGAGTGTTCAACAGAAGTTTATGGTTACAGGACAGTGGGTGCGGGAGGGAAGAAGAGCGGTTGGTGGAGTGATGATGTAAAGAGAGTAGTTAGGGAGAAAAAGTTAGCATACGAGAGGTTTTTACAAAGTAGAAGTGATGCAAAGAGGGAAGAGTATATGGTGAGAAAAAGAGAGGTTAAGAGAATATTGAAGCAATGTGGTGAAGAAAAAGTTTTGGAGTGAGATTAACAAGTTGAGGAAGCCTAGGGAACAAATGGATTTGACAGTTAAAAGTAGGAGAGGAGAGTTATTAAATGGAGAGTTAGAGGTATTGGGAAGATGGAAAGAATGCTTTGAGGAATTGCTAAATGTTGATGAAGATAGGGAAGCTGTGATTTCGTGTATAGGGCAAGGAGGAATAACATCTTGTAGGAGTGAGGAAGAGTCAGTTGTGAGTGTGGGGGAAGTTTGTGAGGCAGTGGGTAGAAGAATGAAATGGGGGTAAGGCAGCCGGGGTTGATGGGATAAAGTTAGAAATGTTAAAAGCAGGTGGGGATATAGTTTTGGAGTGGTTGGTGCAATTATTTATTAAATGTATGGAAGAGGGTAAGGTACCTAGGGATTGGCAAAGAGCATGCATAGTTCCTTTGTATATAGGCAAAGGGGACAAAAGAGAGGGCAAAAACTGTAGGGGAATAAGTTTGTTGAGTATACCTGGTAAAGTGTATGGTAGAGTTATTATTGAAAGAGTTAAGAGTAAGACAGAGTAGGATAGCAGATGAACAAGGAGGCTTTAGGAAAGGTAAGGGATGTGTAGACCAAGTGCTTACAGTGAAACATATAGGTGAACAGCAATACTCAGGTTGGCTCTGGCATTTAATCGATGCTCAGTTGTGTGCCAGGAAAATCTTCCCAACACCACCTGCCAAAACCGTTACTACAAGACAGGATGGATCCATGGATTCATGTTGATTACACCAGATTCTGATCCTATTATCTGCATGTCGCAGCAGAAATTGCAATTCGTCAGACTAGGTGACGTATTTTTAATATTCAACCTTCCAGTTTTGGTGAGCCTGTGTCCACTGTATCTTCGGTTTCCTGGTGCGATCTGCTGCTGTGCCTATCCACTTCAAAATTCAATGTTTTTTGCGTCCAAAGATGCTCTTCTACATACCACTGCTGTAATGCATGATTGAGTTACTGTCGCCTTTCTGTCAGCTTGAACGAGTCTGGCCATTTTCCTCTAACCTCTTTCACTAACAAGGCACTTTTGCCCCCAGAACTACCGCTCACTGGATGTTTTGTGCTTTCAACACCATTCTCTGTAAACTCTAGATAATGTTGTGGATGAAAATCCCAGGAGCTCAGCAGTTTCTGAGTTACGTAAACCATCCTGTCTGGCACTAACAATCATTCAACGGTCAGAGTCACTTCTCCATTTTGATGTTCGGTCTGAGCAGCAACCGATCCTCTTGACTATGCCTGCATGCTTTGAGGCATTGAGGTGCTGCCACGTGATTGGCTAATTAGTTATTTGCAATAACGAGCAGGTATGCAGGTGTAACTAATAAAGCAGCCAATGAGTATATCACACTATGCTCCTTTTGTGATGTCTCTAAATTAATTTTCACAACTTCCAGACTGTATTCATGATTATCATTGCCGTCAATAGTTTAGTTTACCTATACTTCCTGGTATTATTTATTTATTTCCCATAAACACAAATTAAGTGCAGTGCCCAATCCCATTTGAGAGAGTTTCTCTTTTAATATTTATTTCGGTCCAAGTCAGACCGAAACGTCGTCGTAAGCTCCTCTCTTCTATGTGCGGGTTATTTGTGTATCGTTCCAGTCATGGTATTGTGCCTTTTTTTGTTATTTTAGATGCATATTTCTTTAACCTCTGAAATGTCATACAGTCGAATAAATATCATATATTGAAAGTCGAATTGTGAGGTTAATAGTTTGCTTAGCTGAGTGAAACTGGTGAGATCTGACATCTTTTCGTCATGTAAGGAGGAACAACCTCAGCTATGCTGAGGTGGTTCCTCCTTACATGACGAAACTGATCGTTAGTAAAATACTGTTATGTTTATAATTACTTCATCCGGTATCTGCTAGCTTAACCAACGTAACACTTGCAGTCAGTGACGACGTTATGGACAACTCTGTGGCATCTTGTTGACAAAAGTTTTGCCTCACTGTCATCTTTTCGAGAATTTTGTAACAGCTTACAAATTAGTTTTCATTAGCGTGGTTTAATATATCTATAAATTATTTAATTGCTTACCTCTTTATTCATGTTTCTATTACTTTAAAATAACGTTAATGTTTAAAAACAATTACAAAGCCCAAAAAACACACACTTGCTATTTAATTAAGTGTAATTATGATCACTGAATAATTAATTAATATTTTCTTTCTTTTTGCAGGTGAGTAGAGGACGGGGGTGCCGGGGTACATAGCCGGTACAGACACACAGGTACGAACTAGCCAGTACAAAGGTACATAATTAACTGGAAGCCAGTACACACACACAGGAAAGGCGCAAGTAGTGTAATGACACAGAGAAAGAGGTAGCCAGTACACAGATATTGGTAAGTAGTAACCAGTACACTGACACACAGGTAAGTAAAAACCAGTACATTGACACACAGGTAAGTAGTAACCAGTAAACAGACATAGAGGTTAAGGTAGTACACGAGTATGTCAATACTTTAGCCAAATATAACACTTGTAGAGGAGAAGATGTGACGCTGACGTCATGGTAAGTGAAGTGTAACTCAGAGGGAGGTACAAACACATCACTCAACATTCCTCATAACATTCCAGTGCTCACCGCTGCGCAGCTATGTTGAATCAATTAAGACCATGACACCTTGGTGCCACCCAGCTGTTAAATGGATGACGATTTTTTCCCCACTCCACCTCCTCATCCTACAGCCGCAGCATTGTGTTATTTAGCTGAGCCAGTCGTCCTAGCAACAACAGCTGTTGCTGCTGCTGCAGCTGCTGTTAGGACCACTGTTTTCTGAGTTACTTAATGACACAATGCTTGGAATCTGAGTGGAAAGTCTTTATATACAATAAGAAATTGATAAAACAACGACATAGCACACACCGACTAGGCATACAAGGACACCTTTAATCCTGAGAAATGCAGACGTTACGAAACACTGGCAAGACGTACGAATAGGAAATTAAATTCTTATTATTATCTTCAGAGTTAACAGTGTGTGTATACCAAAGCTTGCTGCCAGCAGCTGGATATATTCTGTATAACTCTGTTCTTGAATACCGGAACGACATTTGTCGTTTTCAGAATTTCTAGACAATTTTATCGACGCGAGGATTTTTGCGAGCAGCTCACACAAGCTCCTACGTTTATTTTCTCAGGACTCAGGGAGACATCTCATTAGGTCTCACTGGTGTGCTTAATTCACCTCGCATCATTTTTCAATTAATTTTCAGTATTTATGTTGTCTATCATATCTCCTATTTTTTGTTTCATCAGCAAATATTTCCTTGAAAATTTTGTTTAGTTCCTCTTAGTATTTTTTTCCCTTGTCATCTCTCCTTATTTTTCTTCAATAATTCTTGTCTGGCGTAGTTATATAGTAGTTCTAATTCTCAGCCTAGTAATGTAAATGCCAAGACCTGGCATTTACATTGTTAAACTGGTCAACTGCATTATTTACACATTTTAATTTATTTAGTACCTCACTTTTACATGACGGTATTTTATCTTCTAGTTCATAATACTCATTAATGAATAATTCCTGTCATTATCATCTGCACAGTTCATTAGCAGATCTTCATATTCTTTGTTATACAATTTATGACACATACCTATTCTCTAATGATTCCAAATATAATTCTAAATTAACTTTATTCACAGTTTCTTCTGTCACTAATTCCAGGCATTTATTATAAGCTCTGGTCACATAACATTTTCTTGCATTTAATGATGTCTTTATTGCTTAATTCCAATGGATTTTCCATTTTCATTAATTACATTACCCTCATCCAAATTATACAATGAGACATTGGGTATAATTATTACAATATGTACGAAATATCTTACCCAAATATTTCCTGGCTTAGCAAATTAATTTATAATTATTATTATTATAATCAGAAAAAAGACAATTATCATTCCTAGCCCTAATTGGGCTTAGCAAATTAACAATTATAGCAATTACAATACATAGCCTCAAAGGGCTTAGCAATTAATTTATATAATTATTACATAAATCCATTAATATTACAGTGTATAAGAAATACAATTCCAGCTCCACTGGGTATGCAAAGTCAATTAATTGTGGCAACTACAATCCACTACACAAACACCATTAATTAATTCATTTATTTTCACCTATATGTGAACCCAACAATCCAGTTCTTTCAGTCATATCATTAAATTAAAATAAATTCTCCCTGATTACATATCCGAGCTCGCTAGAACCAAAGGCTTAATAAATTACGTGATAAATTACTTGCATGAGGTTTACAGGGTATTACCGGAATTATTACATGTAATTTGGGTAAGGTAAGTGGAACTAA
The DNA here is from genome assembly GCF_038502225.1 of Cherax quadricarinatus. NCBI lineage: Eukaryota > Metazoa > Arthropoda > Malacostraca > Decapoda > Parastacidae > Cherax > Cherax quadricarinatus. Next base: position 37,431,515 of record NC_091304.1, on the reverse strand, counting down.
GTCACAGTAGGTCGCAGAACTGTCACTCCCTCGATGCCCACTTCACTATCACAAAAATGTTTGACCCGACATTAAATTAATGATTGTAATAATGTTGGTAGAATTACCGACAATTTGTAAAGTAAAAGGACACAAGTGCAAGTAATGTGACATTTTATTGCGGCAACGTTTCGCTCTCCAGGAGCTTTGTCAAGCTCCTGGAGAGCGAAACGTTGCCACAATAAAATGTCACATTAGTTGCACTTGTGTCCTTTTACTTTACAAATTAATAATTAACAAAAAAAAGCTACTCTCGTAAATTATAATTATGTGGACTATATGTTATTTTGGTTTAGCTTGCTGGGTACACAAAATACAACTATTTATACAATACATATAATACAATAGTGTTATTAGAAAAGAAATTCGCATTACCATTTACCATTTAATTACTGTTATTGGATCACACCACAACACCTACCTAACACAGGGAAACTTTCACTGGCCATCAAAGGGTCAAATCAGCATTACATTTTAATACACAATTAATATATTATTCATATTTACACATGCTGAATTTAGGAATATTATAGAAGAAATTTCCACAGGTGCTATCCTTTGTGTTATTTGTTTATATTAAAAATGAAAATGAGAAAATTATTTGAAATAAGCATTTGGCTTTGAGGTACATTGAGGGAAGGGGGGGACTAAATACTGGAAAAAGCAAAATATTTTGGAATTTTTATTTCTTACAGAGAAACAGTGCATAATTCTGGCAACATATTGATACAATCATCTTGTTTCTATAATATATCTAAGTATCTTTTTTCAAATTGTACTTTTTGTTTTTCCTGTCATCAAGAGGATGTGATGCCAATTAGTATGGTTTTTCCTTTTTTATTATTTAAAAAATTACTACTTTTACGATTGTTTCTTTCGAAACAAACAACATGGCATCTTGTCTGTCGACTCCATATTACTGCTCAGAGAGCTGCTCAGTCGCCTGTGTTGACAGTGACAGCTGCTCAGTCGCCGGTGTTGACAGTGATAACTGTTCAGTCGCCTGTGTTGACAGTGAGAGTTGGTCAGTCGCTGGTGTTGACAGTGAGAGCTGCTCAGTCGCTGGTTTGACAGTGAGAGCTGCTCAGTCGCCTGTGTTGACAGTGAGAGTTGGTCAGTCGCCTGTGTTGACAGTGAGAGCTGCTCAGTCGCCTGTGTTGACAGTGAGAACTGTTCAGTCGCCTGTGTTGACAGTGAGAGTTGGTCAGTCGCCTGTGTTGACAGTGAGAGCTGCTCAGTCGCCTGTGTTGACAGTGAGAACTGTTCAGTCGCCTGTGTTGACAGTGAGAGCTCTTCAGTCGCCTGTGTTGAGAGTGACAGCTGATCAGTCGCCTGTGTTGACAGTGAGAGCGGCTCAGTCGCCTGTGTTGACAGAGCTGCTTAGTCGCCTGTGTTGACAGTGAGAGCTGCTCAGTCGCCTGTGTTGACAGTGAGAGCTGCTCAGTCGCCTGTGTTGACAGTGAGAGCTGCTCAGTGTCCTGTGTTGACAGTGACAGCTGCTCAGTCTAGCATGTTGAGAGTGACAGCTGCTCAGTCTAGTATGTTGAGAGTGACAGCCGCTCAGTCTAGTATGTTGAGAGCGACAGCTGCTCAGTCGCCTGTGTTGAGAGTGACAGCTGCTCAGTCGCCTGTGTTGACAGTGAGAGCTGCTCAGTCGCCTGTGTTGAGAGTGGCAGCTGCTCAGTCGCCTGTGTTGACAGTGACAGCTGCTCAGTCCCCTGTGTTGAGAGTGACAGCTGCTCAGTCTAGTATGTTGAAAGTGACAGCCGCTCAGTCTAATATGTTGAGAGCGACAGCTGCTCAGTCGCCTTTGTTGAGAGTGACAGCTGCTCAATCGCCTGTGTTGAGAGTGACAGCTGCTCAGTCTCCTGTGTTGAGAGTGACAGCTGCTCAGTCGCCTGCGTTGACAGTGACAGCTGCTCAGTCGCCTGCGTTGACAGTGAGAGCTGCTCATTCGCCTGTATGGAGAGTGAGAGCTGCTCAGTCGCCTGCGTTTACAGTGAGAGCTGCTCAGTCGCCTGCGTTTACAGTGAGACCTGCTCAGTCGCCTTTGTTGACAGAGAGAGCTGCTCGGTCGCCTGTGTTGACAGTGGGAGCTGCTCAGTCGCCTATGTTGACAGTGACAGCTTCTCAGTCGCCTTTGTTGACAGTGAGAGCTGCTCAGTCTCCTGTGTTGACACTGACAACTGCTCAGTCGCCTGTGTTGAGAGTGACAGCTGCTCAGTCGCCTGTGTTGAGAGTGAGAGCTGCTTAGTCGCCTGTGTTGGCAGTGAGAGCTGCTCAGTCTCCTGTGTTGGCAGTGACAGCTGCTCAGTCGCCTGTGTTGACAGTGACAGCTGCTCATTCTCCTGTGTTAAGAGTGACAGCTGTTCAGTCGCCTGTGTTGACAGTGAGAGCTGCTCAGTCGCCTGTGTTGACAGTGAGAGCTGCTCAGTCGCCTGTGTTGAGAGTGAGAGCTGCTCAGTCTCCTGTGTTGACAGTGAGAGCTGCTCAGTCGCTTGTGTTGACAGTGAGAGCTGCTCAGTCGCCTGTGTTGACAATGACAGCTGATCAGTCGCCTGTGTTGACAGTGACAGCTGCTCAGTCGCCTGTGTTGACAAGGATATCTGCTCAGTCTCCTGTGTTGACAGTGACAGCTGCTCAGTCTCCTGTGTTGAGAGTGACAGCTGCTCAGTCTCCTGTGTTGACAGTGACAGCTGCTCAGTCTCCTGTGTTGACAGTGACATCTGCTCAGTCTCCTTTGTTGACAGTGACAGCTGCTCAGTCGCCTGTGTTGACAGTGACAGCTGCTCAGTCTCCTGTGTTGACAGTGACAGCTGCTCAGTCTCCTGTGTTGACAGTGACAGCTGCTCAGTCTCCTGTGTTGAAAGTGACAGCTGCTCAGTCTCCTGTGTTGACAGTGACAGCTGCTCAGTCTCCTGTGTTGACAGTGACAGCTGCTCAGTCTCCTGTGTTGACAGTGACAGCTGCTCAGTCTCCTGTGTTGACAGTGACAGCTGCTCAGTCTCCTGTGTTGAAAGTGACAGCTGCTCAGTCTCCTGTGTTGAGAGTGACAGCTGCTCAGTCTCCTGTGTTGACAGTGACAGCTGCTCAGTCTCCTTTGTTGACAGTGACAGCTGCTCAGTCGCCTGTGTTGACAGTGACAGCTGCTCAGTCTCCTGTGTTGACAGTGACAGCTGCTCAGTCTCCTGTGTTGAGAGTGACAGCTGCTCAGTCTCCTGTGTTGAGAGTGACAGCTGCTCAGTCTCCTGTGTTGACAGTGACAGTTGCTCAGTCGTCTCTGTTGACAGTGACAGCTGTTCAGTCGCCTGTGTTGAGGGACAGCTGCTCAGTCTCCCGTGTTGAGAGTGAAAGCTGCTCAGTCTCCCGTGTTGAGAGTGACAGCTGCTCAGTCTAGTATGATGAGAGTGACAGCTGCTCAGTCTCCTGTGTTGACAGTGACAGCTGCTCAGTCTCCCGTGTTGATAGTGACAGCTGCTCAGTCTCCTGTGTTGACAGTGACAGCTGCTCAGTCTCCTGTGTTGACAGTGACAGCTGCTCAGTCGCCTGTGTTGACAAGGATATCTGCTCAGTCTCCTGTGTTGACAGTGACAGCTGCTCAGTCTCCTGTGTTGACAGTGACAGCTGCTCAGTCGCCTGTGTTGACAAGGATATCTGCTCAGTCTCCTGTGTTGACAGTGACAGCTGCTCAGTCTCCTGTGTTGACAGTGTCAGCTGCTCAGTCTCCTGTGTTGACAGTGACAGCTGCTCAGTCTCCTGTGTTGACAGTGACATCTGCTCAGTCTCCTTTGTTGACAGTGACACCTGCTCAGTTGCCTGTGTTGACAGTGACAGCTGCTCAGTCGCCTGTGTTGAGAGTGGCAGCTGCTCAGTCGCCTGTGTTGACAGTGACAGCTGCTCAGTCCCCTGTGTTGAGAGTGACAGCTGCTCAGTCTAGTATGTTGAAAGTGACAGCCGCTCAGTCTAATATGTTGAGAGCGACAGCTGCTCAGTCGCCTTTGTTGAGAGTGACAGCTGCTCAATCGCCTGTGTTGAGAGTGACAGCTGCTCAGTCTCCTGTGTTGAGAGTGACAGCTGCTCAGTCGCCTGCGTTGACAGTGACAGCTGCTCAGTCGCCAGCGTTGACAGTGAGAGCTGCTCATTCGCCTGTATGGAGAGTGAGAGCTGCTCAGTCGCCTGCGTTTACAGTGAGAGCTGCTCAGTCGCCTGCGTTTACAGTGAGACCTGCTCAGTCGCCTTTGTTGACAGAGAGAGCTGCTCGGTCGCCTGTGTTGACAGTGGGAGCTGCTCAGTCGCCTATGTTGACAGTGACAGCTTCTCAGTCGCCTTTGTTGACAGTGAGAGCTGCTCAGTCTCCTGTGTTGACACTGACAACTGCTCAGTCGCCTGTGTTGAGAGTGACAGCTGCTCAGTCGCCTGTGTTGAGAGTGAGAGCTGCTTAGTCGCCTGTGTTGGCAGTGAGAGCTGCTCAGTCTCCTGTGTTGGCAGTGACAGCTGCTCAGTCGCCTGTGTTGACAGTGACAGCTGCTCATTCTCCTGTGTTAAGAGTGACAGCTGTTCAGTCGCCTGTGTTGACAGTGAGAGCTGCTCAGTCGCCTGTGTTGACAGTGAGAGCTGCTCAGTCGCCTGTGTTGAGAGTGAGAGCTGCTCAGTCTCCTGTGTTGACAGTGAGAGCTGCTCAGTCGCTTGTGTTGACAGTGAGAGCTGCTCAGTCGCCTGTGTTGACAATGACAGCTGATCAGTCGCCTGTGTTGACAGTGACAGCTGCTCAGTCGCCTGTGTTGACAAGGATATCTGCTCAGTCTCCTGTGTTGACAGTGACAGCTGCTCAGTCTCCTGTGTTGAGAGTGACAGCTGCTCAGTCTCCTGTGTTGACAGTGACAGCTGCTCAGTCTCCTGTGTTGACAGTGACATCTGCTCAGTCTCCTTTGTTGACAGTGACAGCTGCTCAGTCGCCTGTGTTGACAGTGACAGCTGCTCAGTCTCCTGTGTTGACAGTGACAGCTGCTCAGTCTCCTGTGTTGACAGTGACAGCTGCTCAGTCTCCTGTGTTGAAAGTGACAGCTGCTCAGTCTCCTGTGTTGACAGTGACAGCTGCTCAGTCTCCTGTGTTGACAGTGACAGCTGCTCAGTCTCCTGTGTTGACAGTGACAGCTGCTCAGTCTCCTGTGTTGACAGTGACAGCTGCTCAGTCTCCTGTGTTGAAAGTGACAGCTGCTCAGTCTCCTGTGTTGAGAGTGACAGCTGCTCAGTCTCCTGTGTTGACAGTGACAGCTGCTCAGTCTCCTTTGTTGACAGTGACAGCTGCTCAGTCGCCTGTGTTGACAGTGACAGCTGCTCAGTCTCCTGTGTTGACAGTGACAGCTGCTCAGTCTCCTGTGTTGAGAGTGACAGCTGCTCAGTCTCCTGTGTTGAGAGTGACAGCTGCTCAGTCTCCTGTGTTGACAGTGACAGTTGCTCAGTCGTCTCTGTTGACAGTGACAGCTGCTCAGTCGCCTGTGTTGAGGGACAGCTGCTCAGTCTCCCGTGTTGAGAGTGAAAGCTGCTCAGTCTCCCGTGTTGAGAGTGACAGCTGCTCAGTCTAGTATGATGAGAGTGACAGCTGCTCAGTCTCCTATGTTGACAGTGACAGCTGCTCAGTCTCCCGTGTTGATAGTGACAGCTGCTCAGTCGCCTGTGTTGAGGGACAGCTGCTCAGTCTCCCGTGTTGAGAGTGACAGCTGCTCAGTCTCCTGTGTTGACAGTGACAGCTGCTCAGTCTCCCGTGTTGATAGTGACAGCTGCTCAGTCTCCTGTGTTGACAGTGACAGCTGCTCAGTCTCCTGTGTTGACAGTGACAGCTGCTCAGTCGCCTGTGTTGACAAGGATATCTGCTCAGTCTCCTGTGTTGACAGTGACAGCTGCTCAGTCTCCTGTGTTGACAGTGACAGCTGCTCAGTCGCCTGTGTTGACAAGGATATCTGCTCAGTCTCCTGTGTTGACAGTGACAGCTGCTCAGTCTCCTGTGTTGACAGTGTCAGCTGCTCAGTCTCCTGTGTTGACAGTGACAGCTGCTCAGTCTCCTGTGTTGACAGTGACATCTGCTCAGTCTCCTTTGTTGACAGTGACACCTGCTCAGTTGCCTGTGTTGACAGTGACAGCTGCTCAGTCTCCTGTGTTGACAGTGACAGCTGCTCAGTCTCCTGTGTTGACAGTGACAGCTGCTCAGTCTCCTGTGTTGAAAGTGACAGCTGCTCAGTCTCCTGTGTTGACAGTGACAGCTGCTCAGTCTCCTGTGTTGACAGTGACAGCCGCTCAGTCTCCTGTGTTGACAGTGAGAGCGGCTCAGTCTCCTGTGTTGACAGTGAGAGCTGCTCAGTCTCTTGTGTTGACAGTTACAACTGCTCAGTCTCCTGTGTTGACAGTGACAGCTGCTCAGTCTCCTGTGTTGACAGTGACAGCTGCTCAATCTCCTGTGTTGACAGTGACAGCTGCTCAGTCTCCTGTGTTGACAGTGACAGCTGCTCAGTCTCCTGTGTTGACAGTGACAGCTGCTCAGTCTCCTTTGTTGACAGTGACAGCTGCTCAGTCTCCTGTGTTGATAGTGACAGCTGCTCAGTCTCCTGTGTTGACAGTGACAGCTGCTCAGTCTCCTGTGTTGACAGTGACAGCTGCTCAATCTTCTCTGTTGACAGTGACAGCTGCTCAGTCTCCTGTGTTGACAGTGACAGCTGCTCAGTCTCCTGTGTTGAAAGTGACAGCTGCTCAGTCTCCTGTGTTGACAGTGACAGCTGCTCAGTCTCCTGTGTTGACAGTGACAGCTGCTCAGTCTCCTGTGTTGACAGTGACAGCTGCTCAGTCTCCTGTGTTGACAGTGACAGCTGCTCAGTCTCCTGTGTTGAAAGTGACAGCTGCTCAGTCTCCTGTGTTGAGAGTGACAGCTGCTCAGTCTCCTGTGTTGACAGTGACAGCTGCTCAGTCTCCTTTGTTGACAGTGACAGCTGCTCAGTCGCCTGTGTTGACAGTGACAGCTGCTCAGTCTCCTGTGTTGACAGTGACAGCTGCTCAGTCTCCTGTGTTGAGAGTGACAGCTGCTCAGTCTCCTGTGTTGAGAGTGACAGCTGCTCAGTCTCCTGTGTTGACAGTGACAGTTGCTCAGTCGTCTCTGTTGACAGTGACAGCTGCTCAGTCGCCTGTGTTGAGGGACAGCTGCTCAGTCTCCCGTGTTGAGAGTGAAAGCTGCTCAGTCTCCTGTGTTGACAGTGACAGCTACTCAATCTCCTGTGTTGACAGTGAGAGCTGCTCAGTCGCCTGTGTTGACAGTGACAGCTGTTTAGTCGCCTGTGTTGACAGTGACAGCTGCTCAGTCTCCTGTGTTGACAGTGACAGCTGCTCAGTCGTCTCTGTTGACAGTGACAGCTGCTCAGTCGCCTGTGTTGAGTGACAGCTGCTCAGTCTCCCGTGTTGAGAGTGAAAGCTGCTCAGTCTCCCGTGTTGAGAGTGACTGCTGCTCAGTCTAGTATGTTGAGAGTGACAGCTGCTCAGACTCCTGTGTTGACAGTGACAGCTGCTCAGTCTCCTGTGTTGATAGTGACAGCTGCTCAGTCTCCTGTGTTGAGAGTGACAGCTGCTCAGTCTCCTGTGTTGACAGTGACAGCTGCTCAGTCGCCTGTGTTGACAAGGATATCTGCTCAGTCTCCTGTGTTGACAGTGACAGCTGCTCAGTCTCCTGTGTTGACAGTGACAGCTGCTCAGTCTCCTGTGTTGACAGTGACATCTGCTCAGTCTCCTTTGTTGACAGTGACAACTGCTCAGTCGCCTGTGTTGACAGAGACAGCTGCTCAGTCTCCTGTGTTGACAGTGACAGCTGCTCAGTCTCCTGTGTTGACAGTGACAGCTGCTCAGTCTCCTGTGTTGACAGTGACAGCTGCTCAGTCTCCTGTGTTGAGAGTGACAGCTGCTCAGTCTCCTGTGTTGACAGTGACAGCTGCTCAGTCTCCTGTGTTGACAGTGACAGCCGCTCAGTCTCTTGTGTTGACAGTGAGAGCTGCTCAGTCTCCTGTGTTGACAGTGAGTGCTGCTCAGTCTCTTGTGTTGACAGTGACAACTGCTCAGTCTCCTGTGTTGACAGTGACTGCTGCTCAGTCTCCTGTGTTGACAGTGACAGCTGCTCAAGCTCCTGTGTTGACAGTGACAGCTGCTCAGTCTCCTGTGTTGACAGTGACAGCTGCTCAGTCTCCTGTGTTGACAGTGACAGCCGCTCAGTCTCCTGTGTTGACAGTGAGAGCTGCTCAGTCCCCTGTGTTGACAGTGAGAGCTGGTCAGTCTCTTGTGTTGACAGTGACAACTGCTCAGTGTCCTGTGTTGACAGTGACAGCTGCTCAGTCTCCTGTGTTGACAGTGACAGCTGCTCAATCTCCTGTGTTGACAGTGAGAGCTGCTCAGTTTCCTGTGTTGACAGTGACAGCTGCTCAGTCTCCTGTGTTGACAGTGACAGCTGGTCAGTCTCCTTTATTGACAGTGAGAGCTGCTCAGTCTCCTTTGTTGACAGTGACAGCTGCTCAGTCTCCTGTGTTGATAGTGACAGCTGCTCAGTCTCCTGTGTTGACAGTGACAGCTGCTCAGTCTCCTGTGTTGACAGTGACAGCTGCTCAGTCGCCTGTGTTGACAAGGATATCTGCTCAGTCTCCTGTGTTGACAGTGACAGCTGCTCAGTCTCCTGTGTTGACAGTGACAGCTGCTCAATCTTCTCTGTTGACAGTGACAGCTGCTCAGTCTCCTGTGTTGACAGTGACAGCTGCTCAGTCTCCTGTGTTGAAAGTGACAGCTGCTCAGTCTCCTGTGTTGACAGTGACAGCTGCTCAGTCTCCTGTGTTGACAGTGACAGCTGCTCAGTCTCCTGTGTTGACAGTGACAGCTGCTCAGTCTCCTGTGTTGACAGTGACAGCTGCTCAGTCTCCTGTGTTGAAAGTGACAGCTGCTCAGTCTCCTGTGTTGAGAGTGACAGCTGCTCAGTCTCCTGTGTTGACAGTGACAGCTGCTCAGTCTCCTTTGTTGACAGTGACAGCTGCTCAGTCGCCTGTGTTGACAGTGACAGCTGCTCAGTCTCCTGTGTTGACAGTGACAGCTGCTCAGTCTCCTGTGTTGAGAGTGACAGCTGCTCAGTCTCCTGTGTTGAGAGTGACAGCTGCTCAGTCTCCTGTGTTGACAGTGACAGTTGCTCAGTCGTCTCTGTTGACAGTGACAGCTGCTCAGTCGCCTGTGTTGAGGGACAGCTGCTCAGTCTCCCGTGTTGAGAGTGAAAGCTGCTCAGTCTCCTGTGTTGACAGTGACAGCTACTCAATCTCCTGTGTTGACAGTGAGAGCTGCTCAGTCGCCTGTGTTGACAGTGACAGCTGTTTAGTCGCCTGTGTTGACAGTGACAGCTGCTCAGTCTCCTGTGTTGACAGTGACAGCTGCTCAGTCGTCTCTGTTGACAGTGACAGCTGCTCAGTCGCCTGTGTTGAGTGACAGCTGCTCAGTCTCCCGTGTTGAGAGTGAAAGCTGCTCAGTCTCCCGTGTTGAGAGTGACTGCTGCTCAGTCTAGTATGTTGAGAGTGACAGCTGCTCAGACTCCTGTGTTGACAGTGACAGCTGCTCAGTCTCCTGTGTTGATAGTGACAGCTGCTCAGTCTCCTGTGTTGAGAGTGACAGCTGCTCAGTCTCCTGTGTTGACAGTGACAGCTGCTCAGTCGCCTGTGTTGACAAGGATATCTGCTCAGTCTCCTGTGTTGACAGTGACAGCTGCTCAGTCTCCTGTGTTGACAGTGACAGCTGCTCAGTCTCCTGTGTTGACAGTGACATCTGCTCAGTCTCCTTTGTTGACAGTGACACCTGCTCAGTCGCCTGTGTTGACAGAGACAGCTGCTCAGTCTCCTGTGTTGACAGTGACAGCTGCTCAGTCTCCTGTGTTGACAGTGACAGCTGCTCAGTCTCCTGTGTTGACAGTGACAGCTGCTCAGTCTCCTGTGTTGAGAGTGACAGCTGCTCAGTCTCCTGTGTTGACAGTGACAGCTGCTCAGTCTCCTGTGTTGACAGTGACAGCCGCTCAGTCTCTTGTGTTGACAGTGAGAGCTGCTCAGTCTCCTGTGTTGACAGTGAGTGCTGCTCAGTCTCTTGTGTTGACAGTGACAACTGCTCAGTATCCTGTGTTGACAGTGACTGCTGCTCAGTCTCCTGTGTTGACAGTGACAGCTGCTCAAGCTCCTGTGTTGACAGTGACAGCTGCTCAGTCTCCTGTGTTGACAGTGACAGCTGCTCAGTCTCCTGTGTTGACAGTGACAGCCGCTCAGTCTCCTGTGTTGACAGTGAGAGCTGCTCAGTCCCCTGTGTTGACAGTGAGAGCTGGTCAGTCTCTTGTGTTGACAGTGACAACTGCTCAGTGTCCTGTGTTGACAGTGACAGCTGCTCAGTCTCCTGTGTTGACAGTGACAGCTGCTCAATCTCCTGTGTTGACAGTGACAGCTGCTCAGTTTCCTGTGTTGACAGTGACAGCTGCTCAGTCTCCTGTGTTGACAGTGACAGCTGGTCAGTCTCCTTTATTGACAGTGAGAGCTGCTCAGTCTCCTTTGTTGACAGTGACAGCTGCTCAGTCTCCTGTGTTGATAGTGACAGCTGCTCAGTCTCCTGTGTTGACAGTGACAGCTGCTCAGTCTCCTGTGTTGACAGTGACAGCTGCTCAGTCGCCTGTGTTGACAAGGATATCTGCTCAGTCTCCTGTGTTGACAGTGACAGCTGCTCAGTCTCCTGTGTTGAGAGTGACAGCTGCTCAATCTCCTGTGTTGAGAGTGACAGCTGCTCAGTCTCCTGTGTTGACAGTGACAGCTGCTCAGTCTCCTGTGTTGACAGTGACAGCTGCTCAGTCTCCTTTGTTGACAGAGACAGCTGCTCAGTCTCCTGTGTTGACAGTGACAGCTGCTCAGTCTCCTGTGTTGACAGTGACAGCTGCTCAGTCTCCTGTGTTGACAGTGACAGCTGCTCAGTCGCCTGTGTTGAAAAGGATATCTGCTCAGTCTCCTGTGTTGACAGTGACAGCTGCTCAGTCTCCTGTGTTGACAGTGACAGCTGCTCAATCTCCTGTGTTGACAGTGAAAGCTGCTCAGTCTCTTGTGTTGACAGTGACAGCTGCTCAGTCTCCTGTGTTGACAGTGACAGCTGCTGAATCTCCTGTGTTGACAGTGAGAGCTGCTCAGTCTCCTGTGTTGACAGTGACAGCTGCTTAGTCTCCTGTGTTGACATTGACAGCTTCTCAGTCTCCTGTGTTGACAGTGACAGCTGCTTAATCTCCTGTGTTGACAGTGACAGCCGCTCAGTCTCCTGTGTTGACAGTGAGAGCTGCTCAGTCTCCTGTGTTGACAGTGAGAGCTGCTCAGTCTCTTGTGTTGACAGTGACAACTGCTCAGTCTCCTGTGTTGACAGTGACAGCTGCTCAGTCTCCCGTGTTGACAGTGACAGCTGCTCAATCTCCTGTGTTGACAGTGACAGCTGCTCAATCTCCTGTGTTGACAGTGAGAGCTGCTCAGTCTTCTGTGTTGACAGTGACAGCTGCTTAGTCGCCTGTGTTGACAGTGACAGCTGCTCAGTCTCCTGTGTTGACAGTGACAGCTGCTCAGTCGTCTCTGTTGACAGTGACAGCTGCTCAGTCGCCTGTGTTGAGTGACAGCTGCTCAGTCTCCCGTGTTGAGAGTGAAAGCTGCTCAGTCTAGTATGTTGAGAGTGACAGCTGCTCAGTCTCCTGTGTTGATAGTGACAGCTGCTCAGTCTCCTGTGTTGACAGTGACAGCTGCTCAGTCTCCTGTGTTGACAGTGACAGCTGCTCAGTCTCCTGTGTTGAAAGTGACAGCTGCTCAGTCTCCTGTGTTGAGAGTGACAGCTGCTCAGTCTTCTGTGTTGACAGTGACAGCTGCTCAGTCTCCTTTGTTGAGAGTGACAGCTGCTTAGTCTCCTGTGTTGAGAGTGACAGCTGCTCAGTCTCCTGTGTTGACAGTGACAGTTGCTCAGTCTCCTGTGTTGATAGTGACAGCTGCTCAGTCTCCTGTGTTGACAGTGACAGCTGCTCAGTCTCCTGTGTTGACAGTGACAGCTGCTCAATCTCCTGTGTTGACAGTGACAGCTGCTCAATCTCCTGTGTTGACAGTGACAGCTGCTCAGTTTCCTGTGTTGACAGTGACAGCTGCTCAGTCTCCTGTGTTGACAGTGACAGCTGGTCAGTCTCCTTTGTTGACAGTGAGAGCTGCTCAGTCTCCTTTGTTGACAGTGATAGCTGCTCAGTCTCCTGTGTTGATAGTGACAGCTGCTCAGTCTCCTGTGTTGACAGTGACAGCTGCTCAGTCTCCTGTGTTGACAGTGACAGCTGCTCAGTCGCCTGTGTTGACAAGGATATCTGCTCAGTCTCCTGTGTTGACAGTGACAGCTGCTCAGTCTCCTGTGTTGACAGTGACAGCTGCTCAATCTCCTGTGTTGAGAGTGACAGCTGCTCAGTCTCCTGTGTTGACAGTGACAGCTGCTCAGTCTCCTGTGTTGACAGTGACAGCTGCTCAGTCTCCTTTGTTGACAGTGACAGCTGCTCAGTCTCCTGTGTTGATAGTGACAGCTGCTCAGTCTCCTGTGTTGACAGTGACAGCTGCTCAGTCTCCTGTGTTGACAGTGACAGCTGCTCAGTCGCCTGTGTTGACAAGGATATCTGCTCAGTCTCCTGTGTTGACAGTGACAGCTGCTCAGTCTCCTGTGTTGACAGTGACAGCTGCTCAATCTCCTGTGTTGACAGTGAAAGCTGCTCAGTCTCTTGTGTTGACAGTGACAGCTGCTCAGTCTCCTGTGTTGACAGTGACAGCTGCTGAATCTCCTGTGTTGACAGTGAGAGCTGCTCAGTCTCCTGTGTTGACAGTGACAGCTGCTTAGTCTCCTGTGTTGACATTGACAGCTTCTCAGTCTCCTGTGTTGACAGTGACAGCTGCTTAATCTCCTGTGTTGACAGTGACAGCCGCTCAGTCTCCTGTGTTGACAGTGAGAGCTGCTCAGTCTCCTGTGTTGACAGTGAGAGCTGCTCAGTCTCTTGTGTTGACAGTGACAACTGCTCAGTCTCCTGTGTTGACAGTGACAGCTGCTCAGTCTCCTGTGTTGACAGTGACAGCTGCTCAATCTCCTGTGTTGACAGTGAGAGCTGCTCAGTCTTCTGTGTTGACAGTGACAGCTGCTTAGTCGCCTGTGTTGACAGTGACAGCTGCTCAGTCTCCTGTGTTGACAGTGACAGCTGCTCAGTCGTCTCTGTTGACAGTGACAGCTGCTCAGTCGCCTGTGTTGAGTGACAGCTGCTCAGTCTCCTGTGTTGACAGTGACAGCTGCTCAGTCGCCTGTGTTGACAAGGATATCTGCTCAGTCTCCTGTGTTGACAGTGACAGCTGCTCAGTCTCCTGTGTTGACAGTGACAGCTGCTCAGTCTCCTGTGTTGACAGTGACATCTGCTCAGTCTCCTTTGTTGACAGTGACACCTGCTCAGTCGCCTGTGTTGACAGAGACAGCTGCTCAGTCTCCTGTGTTGACAGTGACAGCTGCTCAGTCTCCTGTGTTGACAGTGACAGCTGCTCAGTCTCCTGTGTTGACAGTGACAGCTGCTCAGTCTCCTGTGTTGAGAGTGACAGCTGCTCAGTCTCCTGTGTTGACAGTGACAGCTGCTCAGTCTCCTGTGTTGACAGTGACAGCCGCTCAGTCTCTTGTGTTGACAGTGAGAGCTGCTCAGTCTCCTGTGTTGACAGTGAGTGCTGCTCAGTCTCTTGTGTTGACAGTGACAACTGCTCAGTCTCCTGTGTTGACAGTGACTGCTGCTCAGTCTCCTGTGTTGACAGTGACAGCTGCTCAAGCTCCTGTGTTGACAGTGACAGCTGCTCAGTCTCCTGTGTTGACAGTGACAGCTGCTCAGTCTCCTGTGTTGACAGTGACAGCCGCTCAGTCTCCTGTGTTGACAGTGAGAGCTGCTCAGTCCCCTGTGTTGACAGTGAGAGCTGGTCAGTCTCTTGTGTTGACAGTGACAACTGCTCAGTGTCCTGTGTTGACAGTGACAGCTGCTCAGTCTCCTGTGTTGACAGTGACAGCTGCTCAATCTCCTGTGTTGACAGTGACAGCTGCTCAGTTTCCTGTGTTGACAGTGACAGCTGCTCAGTCTCCTGTGTTGACAGTGACAGCTGGTCAGTCTCCTTTATTGACAGTGAGAGCTGCTCAGTCTCCTTTGTTGACAGTGACAGCTGCTCAGTCTCCTGTGTTGATAGTGACAGCTGCTCAGTCTCCTGTGTTGACAGTGACAGCTGCTCAGTCTCCTGTGTTGACAGTGACAGCTGCTCAGTCTCCTGTGTTGACAGTGACAGCTGCTCAGTCGCCTGTGTTGAAAAGGATATCTGCTCAGTCTCCTGTGTTGACAGTGAGAGCTGGTCAGTCTCTTGTGTTGACAGTGACAACTGCTCAGTGTCCTGTGTTGACAGTGACAGCTGCTCAGTCTCCTGTGTTGACAGTGACAGCTGCTCAATCTCCTGTGTTGACAGTGACAGCTGCTCAGTCTCCTGTGTTGAGAGTGACAGCTGCTCAATCTCCTGTGTTGAGAGTGACAGCTGCTCAGTCTCCTGTGTTGACAGTGACAGCTGCTCAGTCTCCTGTGTTGACAGTGACAGCTGCTCAGTCTCCTTTGTTGACAGAGACAGCTGCTCAGTCTCCTGTGTTGACAGTGACAGCTGCTCAGTCTCCTGTGTTGACAGTGACAGCTGCTCAGTCTCCTGTGTTGACAGTGACAGCTGCTCAGTCGCCTGTGTTGAAAAGGATATCTGCTCAGTCTCCTGTGTTGACAGTGACAGCTGCTCAGTCTCCTGTGTTGACAGTGACAGCTGCTCAATCTCCTGTGTTGACAGTGAAAGCTGCTCAGTCTCTTGTGTTGACAGTGACAGCTGCTCAGTCTCCTGTGTTGACAGTGACAGCTGCTGAATCTCCTGTGTTGACAGTGAGAGCTGCTCAGTCTCCTGTGTTGACAGTGACAGCTGCTTAGTCTCCTGTGTTGACATTGACAGCTTCTCAGTCTCCTGTGTTGACAGTGACAGCTGCTTAATCTCCTGTGTTGACAGTGACAGCCGCTCAGTCTCCTGTGTTGACAGTGAGAGCTGCTCAGTCTCCTGTGTTGACAGTGAGAGCTGCTCAGTCTCTTGTGTTGACAGTGACAACTGCTCAGTCTCCTGTGTTGACAGTGACAGCTGCTCAGTCTCCTGTGTTGACAGTGACAGCTGCTCAATCTCCTGTGTTGACAGTGACAGCTGCTCAATCTCCTGTGTTGACAGTGAGAGCTGCTCAGTCTTCTGTGTTGACAGTGACAGCTGCTTAGTCGCCTGTGTTGACAGTGACAGCTGCTCAGTCTCCTGTGTTGACAGTGACAGCTGCTCAGTCGTCTCTGTTGACAGTGACAGCTGCTCAGTCGCCTGTGTTGAGTGACAGCTGCTCAGTCTCCCGTGTTGAGAGTGAAAGCTGCTCAGTCTAGTATGTTGAGAGTGACAGCTGCTCAGTCTCCTGTGTTGATAGTGACAGCTGCTCAGTCTCCTGTGTTGACAGTGACAGCTGCTCAGTCTCCTGTGTTGACAGTGACAGCTGCTCAGTCTCCTGTGTTGAAAGTGACAGCTGCTCAGTCTCCTGTGTTGAGAGTGACAGCTGCTCAGTCTTCTGTGTTGACAGTGACAGCTGCTCAGTCTCCTTTGTTGAGAGTGACAGCTGCTTAGTCTCCTGTGTTGAGAGTGACAGCTGCTCAGTCTCCTGTGTTGACAGTGACAGTTGCTCAGTCTCCTGTGTTGATAGTGACAGCTGCTCAGTCTCCTGTGTTGACAGTGACAGCTGCTCAGTCTCCTGTGTTGACAGTGACAGCTGCTCAATCTCCTGTGTTGACAGTGACAGCTGCTCAATCTCCTGTGTTGACAGTGACAGCTGCTCAGTTTCCTGTGTTGACAGTGACAGCTGCTCAGTCTCCTGTGTTGACAGTGACAGCTGGTCAGTCTCCTTTGTTGACAGTGAGAGCTGCTCAGTCTCCTTTGTTGACAGTGATAGCTGCTCAGTCTCCTGTGTTGATAGTGACAGCTGCTCAGTCTCCTGTGTTGACAGTGACAGCTGCTCAGTCTCCTGTGTTGACAGTGACAGCTGCTCAGTCGCCTGTGTTGACAAGGATATCTGCTCAGTCTCCTGTGTTGACAGTGACAGCTGCTCAGTCTCCTGTGTTGACAGTGACAGCTGCTCAATCTCCTGTGTTGAGAGTGACAGCTGCTCAGTCTCCTGTGTTGACAGTGACAGCTGCTCAGTCTCCTGTGTTGACAGTGACAGCTGCTCAGTCTCCTTTGTTGACAGTGACAGCTGCTCAGTCTCCTGTGTTGATAGTGACAGCTGCTCAGTCTCCTGTGTTGACAGTGACAGCTGCTCAGTCTCCTGTGTTGACAGTGACAGCTGCTCAGTCGCCTGTGTTGACAAGGATATCTGCTCAGTCTCCTGTGTTGACAGTGACAGCTGCTCAGTCTCCTGTGTTGACAGTGACAGCTGCTCAATCTCCTGTGTTGACAGTGAAAGCTGCTCAGTCTCTTGTGTTGACAGTGACAGCTGCTCAGTCTCCTGTGTTGACAGTGACAGCTGCTGAATCTCCTGTGTTGACAGTGAGAGCTGCTCAGTCTCCTGTGTTGACAGTGACAGCTGCTTAGTCTCCTGTGTTGACATTGACAGCTTCTCAGTCTCCTGTGTTGACAGTGACAGCTGCTTAATCTCCTGTGTTGACAGTGACAGCCGCTCAGTCTCCTGTGTTGACAGTGAGAGCTGCTCAGTCTCCTGTGTTGACAGTGAGAGCTGCTCAGTCTCTTGTGTTGACAGTGACAACTGCTCAGTCTCCTGTGTTGACAGTGACAGCTGCTCAGTCTCCTGTGTTGACAGTGACAGCTGCTCAATCTCCTGTGTTGACAGTGAGAGCTGCTCAGTCTTCTGTGTTGACAGTGACAGCTGCTTAGTCGCCTGTGTTGACAGTGACAGCTGCTCAGTCTCCTGTGTTGACAGTGACAGCTGCTCAGTCGTCTCTGTTGACAGTGACAGCTGCTCAGTCGCCTGTGTTGAGTGACAGCTGCTCAGTCTCCCGTTTTGAGAGTGAAAGCTGCTCAGTCTAGTATGTTGAGAGTGACCGCTGCTCAGTCTCCTGTGTTGATAGTGACAGCTGCTCAGTCTCCTGTGTTGACAGTGACAGCTGCTCAGTCTCCTGTGTTGACAGTGACAGCTGCTCAGTCTCCTGTGTTGAAAGTGACAGCTGCTCAGTCTCCTGTGTTGAGAGTGACAGCTGCTCAGTCTTCTGTGTTGACAGTGACAGCTGCTCAGTCTCCTTTGTTGAGAGTGACAGCTGCTTATTCTCCTGTGTTGAGAGTGACAGCTGCTCAGTCTCCTGTGTTGACAGTGACAGTTGCTCAGTCTCCTGTGTTGATAGTGACAGCTGCTCAGTCTCCTGTGTTGACAGTGACAGCTGCTCAGTCTCCTGTGTTGAGTGACAGCTGCTCAGTCTCCCGTGTTGAGAGTGAAAGCTGCTCAGTCTTCCGTGTTGACAGTGACAGCTGCTCAGTCTAGTATGTTGAGAGTGACAGCTGCTCAGTCTCCTGTGTTGACAGTGACAGCTGCTCAGTCTCCTGTGTTGATAGTGACAGCTGCTCAGTGTCCTGTGTTGACAGTGACAGCTGCTCAGTCTCCTGTGTTGACAGTGACAGCTGCTCAGTCTAGTATGTTGAGAGTGACAGCTGCTCAGTCTCCTTTGTTGACAGTGACAGCTGCTCAGTCTCCTGTGTTGACAGTGACAGCTGCTCAGTCTCCTGTGTTGACAGTGACAGCTGCTCAGTCGCCTGTGTTGACAAGGATATCTGCTCAGTCTCCTGTGTTGACAGTGACAGCTGCTCAGTCTCCTGTGTTGACAGTGTCAGCTGCTCAGTCTCCTGTGTTGACAGTGACAGCTGCTCAGTCTCCTGTGTTGACAGTGACATCTGCTCAGTCTCCTTTGTTGACAGTGACAGCTGCTCAGTTGCCTGTGTTGGCAGTGACAGCTGCTCGGTCTCCTGTGTTGACAGTGACAGCTGCTCAGTCTCCTGTGTTGACAGTGACAGCTGCTCAGTCTCCTGTGTTGAAAGTGACAGCTGCTCAGTCTCCTGTGTTGACAGTGACAGCTGCTCAGTCTCCTGTGTTGACAGTGACAGCCGCTCAGTCTCCTGTGTTGACAGTGAGAGCTGCTCAGTCTCCTGTGTTGACAGTAAGAGCTGCTCAGTCTCCTGTGTTGACAGTGACAGCTGCTCAGTCTCCTGTGTTGACAGTGGCAGCTGCTCAGTCTCCTGTGTTGACAGTGACAGCTGCTCAGTCTCCTGTGTTGACAGTGACAGCTGCTCAGTCTCCTGTGTTGACAGTGACAGCTGCTCAGTCTCCTGTGTTGACAGTGACAGCTGCTCAGTCTCCTGTGTTGACAGTGACAGCTGCTCAGTCTCCTGTGTTGACAGTGACAGCTGCTCAGTCTCCTGTGTTGACAGTGGCAGCTGCTCAGTCTCCTGTGTTGACAGTGACAGCTGCTCAGTCTCCTGTGTTGACAGTGACAGCTGCTCAGTCTCCTTTGTTGACAGTGACAGCTGCTCAGTCTCCTGTGTTGACAGTGACAACTGCTCAGTCTCCTGTGTTGACAGTGACAGCTGCTCAGTCTCCTGTGTTGACAGTGACAGCTGCTCAGTCTCCTGTGTTGACAGTGACAGCTGCTCAGTCTCCTGTGTTGACAGTGACAGCTGCTCAGTCTCCTGTGTTGACAGTGGCAGCTGCTCAGTCGCCTGTGTTGACAATGAGAGCTGCTCAGTCTCCTGTGTTGACAGTGACAGCTGCTCAGTCTCCTGTGTTGACAGTGAGAGCTGCTCAGTCTCCTGTGTTGACAGTGACAGCTGCTCAGTCGCCTGTGTTTACAGTGACAGCTGCTCAGTTGCCGGTGTTGACAGTGCCAGCTGCTCAGTCGCCTGTGTTGACAGTGACAGCTGCTGAGTCTCCTGTGTTGATAGTGACAGCTGCTCAGTCTCTTGTGTTGACAGTGAGAGCTGCTCAGTCTCCTGTGTTGACAGTGACAGCTGCTCAGTCTCCTGTGTTGACAGTGAGAGCTGCTCAGTCTCCTGTGTTGACAGTGACGACTGCTCAGTCTCCTGTGTTGACAGTGAGAGCTGCTCAGTCTCCTGTGTTGACAGTGAGAGCTGCTCAGTCTCCTGTGTTGACAGTGACAGCTGCTTAGTCGCCTGTTTTGACAGTGACAGCTGCTCAGTCTCCTGTGTTGACAGTGAGAGCTGCTCAGTCTTCTTTGTTGACAGTGACAGCTGCTCAGTCTCCTGTGTTGACAGTGACAGCTGCTCAGTCGCCTGTGTTGACAGTGACAGCTGCTCAGTCGCCTGTGTTTACAGTGACAGCTGCTCAGTCGCCGGTGTTGACTGTGACAGCTGATCAGTCGCCTGTGTTGACAGTGACAGCTGCTCAGTCTCCTGTGTTGATAGTGACAGCTGCTCAGTCTCTTGTGTTGACAGTGAGAGCTGCTCAGTCTCCTGTGTTGACAGTGACAGCTGCTCAGTCTCCTGTGTTGGCAGTGACAGCTGCTCAGTCTCCTGTGCTGACAGTGAGAGCTGCTCAGTCTCCTGTGTTGACAGTGACAGCTGCTTCGTCGCCTGTTTTGACAGTGAGAGCTGCTCAGTCGCCTGTGTTGTCAGTGAGAGCTGCTCAGTCGCCTGTGTTGTCAGTGAGAGCTGCTCAGTCGCCTGTGTTGACAGTGACAGCTGCTTCGTCGCCTGTTTTGACAGTGAGAGCTGCTCAGTCGCCTGTGTTGTCAGTGAGAGCTGCTCAGTCGCCTGTGTTGTCAGTGAGAGCTGCTCAGTCGCCTGTGTTGTCAGTGAGAGCTGCTCAGTCGCCTGTGGGCTGCAGTTATAATGATGTGCGGTGTGCATAGAGTTTCATAGAAAATGTAATTTCTCTTTTTCGCATGAATAAGTTGTTGACCTTTCAGTAATAATTCTGCGAAAAGTATTTAACAGAATGCCAAAATTTGTGTACGCATTATCGCACTAGCATTGTTTTAGAGCAGAACAATGTTGGATTTGCAATATACTTTAATGACTTTTTTTTATTGATTTTTCCCCAAAAAATCCTTTAAAAAAAGACAAACTTCAACATTATTTTATTATGCAATCTATTGACATCTCGCTCAAAATCTCATTCTTAAGTTCTTATCCAGACCTTTATCTTTCATCTGATGTCAACTAGAACATTGTACATCTTACCAATTTGGTAAATCTTTTTTTTGTATTATGCCATATAAAATAGGGCATTATAATTTTTCGTTATCCTTTGAGGCAAAAGTCATTACCAACACGGTATCCCCGTATCAAATGCTGTTGAAATCATATTAGAAATTTTATTGAAATTGGATAATTAGAAAAAAAAATTAGCCCTCCCCCACTTGAGTTTCACTTTTTAATCACTTTTACTTTGTTAACTAATACTTTTTGGTTCAGATTAGTTTAAAAGTTAAGGAATCTGTCCAACTGTTCAGCAGTTTTCGCATGCATTTTGTGTGCTATTTCGCTATTGAAGAATTTGATGTGTACACTCATATTTTGTCATCCAGCGCATTGAAAATTATGTGTGAAGTCAGTTTTCTGTCCATCGATCTTTTTTCGCGACTACTTTTCAACCGCCTTTGTGGAGAGCGGCTGTACACAAGGAATTTGTAGTGCCTACAGGATAACACCTGTGTGTAGAATATGTCTCCTATGGATATTTAAGACTTCTGGAAGCATTGAAAACTTGTGATTCTTTTTCTTCTCCGGTAAAAACGGTGTATTTCCCTCTCAAAACTGCATCTCTCTTGTGTTTTCTTAATGGAATGACTCTGAGGCACACTTCAAGTATCACTCTCGAGGCTCTGCTTTAAATACATAATACACAGATTGTCCTTTCTACATTCATTAGAAAAATCTTTATTTATTTTTTTCCAGCATTTCAATTGCAGCACAGGATACATTCCTGGCAAATACACCGAAACATTTGCGTGTGATTTGTTGCATAAAGACCCACTCTCGTATTCCGAACAGCGAAGCAACGAAATCGTTAATATTGACCGAGAACTGGGTTCATTAAATGAGAAGTATCGTGCAAAAGTAAGGTGGAAAATTAGGGTGAAAAGTACAGTAATGCAGGAAGCAGTGAAGTGTAGGGGTCGAGTGCAGAGTAGAGGTGGAATGTTGTATAGGGGTGTTGTGATGTGTAAAGACGGAGGAAAGTAGAGCACAGTATAAGAGAGAACTATAGTATAGGGGTAGAGTGTAGTGTGTGGGTAGAGTGAAGTATACAGGTGGTGTATAGTGTAGGAACAAGGTGTAGTGTATTAATGAAGTGTACTCTAGAGATGTTAAGAATTGTAGGAGTAGAGTGTAGTATAGAAGAAGAGAGTACGGAAGGAGTGGTTGTCGAGTGACACATTCAAGGGTTTAAGTTATTCCATTCTGATGGAAATAACCGGAAGTGGGGGGGAGGGTAGCGCTATATGCTCGAGAAGACATGAATTACTGCATTAAAACAAATATAAAAATAGAAGAAATAGGCACAGAATCTTTAAAATTACTTGAGAGTACGATAATAAGGACATTGCAGTCAAGGTCCCTTATTTTTATTCTGCTTATTAAAATGAACATGGGAAACACCTGTCGTGCCTTGAGTTAATGATGTTGTTGACGATGATCTTACAGTAACGAAAAGGAACTTCGATTATGGCATTTTTCTTAATAATATATAATATGTTCAAGGAGACCAAAGCATCTATTAGGAGAGATGAGAGGATATGATCAATATATTTATATAACCAATAAGCTCATATTCGAGAAGCTAGTGAATCAAAGACTAATGCAAAAGAGTTCTTTCAAATGTAAATGACAAAGATTAGGAAAAATATAGTCCCACTGAGAACTAGGTCTGAACAACTTACTGTTAATGAGCAGGAAATGTGCTCGTTTTTAATAGTTATATGAGGGAAACAGCCATCCATATGTACAAACTCTGATGTATGTGCATGTATGGCTGTGGTTTTACTTATTTCTGACGTGACGTCAGGCACGCGCCTGACATCAGTAGTAGACACATTACTAAAATCAATTATAGCCTATATAATAAGAGGCCACCTTAATGAGTATAATATGATTAATGATTCTCAACACGGATTCATAAGGGGTGGTTCCTGCCTGATGAATTTAAAACTAACTTTCTTCAGTAAAGAATTTGAGGCAGTGGACCACGATTATGCTGTTTCCTGTTTATTAAAATTTCAGTAAAACTTTTCATAGAGCACCACTCAAAAGACTTTAAAAATGGCAGCATATGGTATAGAAAGAGAGAAAAGTTCTGTCATGGATAGAAGCATGGCTGACCAATACTAAGCAAAAAGATTGCATATATGAAGTGAAATCAACAAGTCACATGTGGCGTTCCACAAGGTTCATTGTAAGCCACTGATCTTCACAATTTCCACGAGGGAATAACAAGTGATATGAGTAAATTCGATGACACAAAAATTGGCTGAATAAGAGATTCTGAGGAGGATACTACCACTGAACTCCAGAAAGTCAGGAAAAACTCATTTTAGGTGTAATATACCGACTCCCGAGCTTAGATTATTATTATTATAACCACAATTAAGCGCTAAACCCATAGGGGTCACACAGCATTGTTCCCTAAGCTTAGAAAGTAACAGAGGGAGACTTCTTTGGGACGAAATTGTTAGGACTTTTAGATAGGATAGTTCAGGACTGATTTCTGCAACAAATTTGCTCTACCTAGTCTTGTTAAAAAAAGGAAATCCTCCTAAATAATAAAGAGATCACTGTATATCTTGGTTTAAGCGAACATAAATGTATTATATTTAATATAACCTGGGAGTATGAAAATAAGGATAATGTAAAGTAAAAGGACACAAGTGCAACTAATGTGACATTTATTGTGGCAACGTTTCGCTCTCCAGGAGCTTTATCAAGCCATTACAAACAATACATGGACACAATAAATGTCACATTAGTTGCACTTGTGTCCTTTTACTTTACATATTGTCGGTAATTCTACCAACTTTATTACATAAGGATAATAGAGAGTAAGTCCCCGATTTTCGTTCTGCCGATTATAATGGATTTAGGAAACACCTGTCTAATCTCAACTGAGGGTATTCTAGCTAATGATTTTATTGACTATCATCGTACTGACGATAACAAAGGGATCTCCGACTATGACCTCTTGTTAATAATGTACAATGTGCGATTTTGGCTTAAATAGCAACGCTCTCCTTGCCGAATAAGACTAGCGAAAATTTGTGTATGCAATAATTTCGCAAAAATCATTCTGAACCTAACGAAAAAAATATATTTCATTGTGTTTGTTTATTATTAAATTATTGTAAACTTATCTAACATATATTTAGTTGAATTAAGCTAAATTAAATTGCGCTTGTTATAATAAGGTTAGGTGAGTTTTCTATGGTTCTTTTGGTACAAAATTATTAATTTTTACAATACTATAAACGAAAAAAATATATCTTTAAACGTATAAGAGAAAATTTTAGAAAAGACTTTATTTTAAATGAGTTCTTGCTAATTGACCAGTTTTACTTATTCGGTACTATATGTATATGTATATGTCGTGCCGAATAGGCAGAACTTGCGATCTTGGCTTAAATAGCAACGCTCATCTTGCCATATAGGACAAGTGAAAATTTGTGTATGCAATAATTTCGCCAAGATCATTCTGAACCTAACGAAAAAAATATATTTGATTGTGTTTGTTTAGTATTAAATTATTGTAAACGTATTTAAATTATATTTAGTTGGGTTAGGCTAAAATAAATTGCTCTTGTTATAATAAGGTTAGGTAAGTTTTCTAAGATTCTTTTGGTGCAAAATTAAAAACTTTTACATTAACATTAATGAAAAAAATATATCTTTAAACGCATAAGAGAAAATTTCAGAAAGGGCTTAATTTTAAATGAGTTCTTGCTAATTGACCAGTTTTACATATTCGGCACGACATATATATAATTATATATATATATACATATATATATATATATATATATATATATATATATATATATATATATATATATATATAATGGATGAGTATGAGATTGAAGTATCTATTAGAAGAGGAATTTATATACACGTCAGAAGAGGAGAGAGATAACAGCTTCCTGATAATGAGCAGGAAATGTGCTCTCTTTTTAATTCTTTTCTTGTTAGTTTTTACACATGAAAACATAAATGATATCTCAGCAATTAAACAAATTAAGCGATGAAAACAAATTAAGTAATATTACTGTCAGGAGAGATATGGCCATTTTCCACACCTCTGGCATAACACCACTTTGCAGTTGACTAAGTTTGTGTTTTGCTTTTAAAATAACCTTCAACACAGTTCGTCATGGTTGGGGATTTATTTTGTTTTAATTTAACTATTGTTATCAAATAATTAGTTAAACTAAATTAATCCCCGGGCTCTGACAAACTGTTTTCAAGTGTACTTAAAGAGTACAAGTGGGAACTTAGTCAAGTGCAAAGTGGTGTTATGCCACAGATGTGGAAGATGGCTAATGTAATTCCTATATATAAATAAGAGGATAATCAGTTCCATAAAATTACCGCCAAATAAGCCTGACGTCAATAGTAGGCAAATTGTTAGAATCATTATAGCCGATATTATTAGAAGCCATCAGAGCATAATCTGATTGAGTCTCGGCACGGATTCCTAAAAGGTCGTTCCTGGCTGACAAATTTACTGACTTGCTTTAATAAAGCAACTGAGGCAGTGGACAACGATAAAGAATGTGATGTTTATTTGGATTTCAGTGAAACCGTCGATAGAGTACTACACAAAAGACTATTAAGAAAAGTTGCAGTTCCTGGCACACTGCATAGTCAGAGTACTAATAGTAGTAGTAGTAGTAGTAGTAGTAGTAGTAGTAGTAGTAGTAGTAGTAGTAGTAGTAGTAGTAGCAGTAGTCATAGAAGTAGTTGAGGCGGTGATATCCATTGTATTATTAATACCAGGATAAAAAAAAATACATGAACTTATCCATGCAAATGTTTTTTTCTATGCTATGAAATCATTTCATCATTTTGTTTTGGAGCGGCAATGTGTGGGAAGGAAGCAGAGAGATCATCCTGCGTTACTATCCTTATATCAGATCTCCAGAAGTTAAAGGTAACTGTATGTTGTACTTCTGTGTAAATAGCCTCAGCAAGGACAGTGTAGTCTCCTGTTGTCTGTCTGTCTTGTGTTCTGGCAGGTTCTCTATCTGTCTCCATGCATGTATTTCTTTTACACTGTCTCTGTCCGTCTGTCTGTCTGTCTGTCTCTCTGTCTGTCTGTCTCTCTGTTTCTCTCTGTCTTTCTGTCTCTCTCTCTCTCTCTCTCTCTCTCTCTCTCTCTCTCTCTCTCTCTCTCTCTCTCTCTCTCTCTCTCTCTCTCTCTCTCTCTCTCTCTCTCTCTTTCTCTCTGTCTCTCTCACTGTCACACTCCCTATAAGTGACAGCTGTGACTGACAGGTGAGTGACAGGTGACTGTCTCGTCCCTCATTTATTATTATGTCATAATTAATGTTCCAGTTTGTTCACGTGTCGTTCTTAATTGTTGAGGAGAGAGCTTGTGTGGTCGTCGTGGTTAGTGTGAACCTGAGTGTGGTCGTCGTGGTTAGTGTGAACCTGAGTGTGGTCGTCGTGGTTAGTATGATCCTGAGTGTGGTCCTCGTCGTTAGTGTAATCCTGAGTGTGGTCGTCGTGGTTAGTGTGATCCTGAGTGTGGTCGTCGTGGTTAGTGTGATCCTGGGTGTGGTCGTCGTGGTTAGTGTGATCCTGAGTGTGGTCGTCGTGGTTAGTGTGATCCTGAGTGTGGTCGTCGTGGTTAGTGTGATCCTGGGTGTGGTCGTCGTGGTTAGTGTGATCCTGAGTGTGGTCGTCGTGGTTAGTGTGAACCTGAGTGTGGTCGTCGTGGTTAGTATGATCCTGAGTGTGGTCTTCGTCGGTAGTGTAATCCTGAGTGTGGTCGTCGTGGTTTACCTGGAGTTTACCTGGAGAGAGTTCCGGGGGTCAACGCCCCCGCGGCCCGGTCTGAGACCAGGCCTCCTGGTGGATCAGAGCCTGATCAACCAGGCTGGTTAGTGTGATCCTGAGTGTGGTTATCGTCGTTAGTGTAATCCTGAGAGTGGTCGTCGTGGTTAGTGTGATCCTGAGTGTGGTCGTCGTGGCTAGTGTGATCCTGAGCGTGGTCGTCGTGGTTAGTGTGATCCTGAGTGTGGTCGTCGTGGTTAGTGTGATCCTGATTGTGGTTATCGTCGTTAGTGTAATCCTGAGAGTGGTCGTCGTGGTTAGTGTGATCCTGAGTGTGGTCGTCGTGGCTAGTGTGATCCTGAGTGTGGTCGTCGTGGTTAGTGTGATCCTGAGTGTGGTCGTCGTGGTTAGTGTGATCCTGAGTGTGGTCGTCGTGGTTAGTGTGATCATGAGTGTGGTCGTCGTGGTTAGTGTGATCCTGAGTGTGGTCGTCGTGGTTAGTGTGAACCTGAGTGTGGTCGTCGTGGTTAGTGATCCTGAGTGTGGTCGTCGTGGTTAGTGTGATCCTGAGTGTGGTCGTCGTGGTTAGTATGATCCTGAGTGTGGTCTTCGTCGTTAGTGTAATCCTGAGTGTGGTCGTCGTGGTTAGTGTGATCCTGAGTGTGGTCGTCGTGGTTAGTGTGATCCTGGGTGTGGTCGTCGTGGTTAGTGTGATCCTGAGTGTGGTTATCGTCGTTAGTGTAATCCTGAGAGTGGTCGTCGTGGTTAGTGTGATCCTGAGTGTGGTCGTCGTGGTTAGTGTGATCCTGAGTGTGGTCGTCGGGGTTAGTGTGATCCTGAGTGTGGTCGTCGTGGTTAGTGTGATCCTGAGTGTGGTCGTCGTAGTTAGTGTGATCCTGAGTGTAGTCGTCGTGGTTAGCGTGATCCTGAGTGTGGTCGTCGTGGTTAGTGTGATCCTGAGTGTGGTCGTCGTGATTAGTGTGATCCTGAGTGTGGTCGTCGTGGTTAGTGTGATCCTGAGTGTGGTCGTCGTGGTTAGTGTGATCCTGAGTGTGGTCGTTGTGGTTAGTGTGATCCTGAGTATGGTCGTCGTGGTTAGTGTGATCCTGAGTGTGGTCATCGTGGTTAGTGTGATCTTGAGTGTGGTCGTCGTGGTGGTTAGTGTGATCCTGAGTGTGGTCGTTGTGGTTAGTGTGATCCTGAGTGTGATCGTCGTGGTTAGTGTGATCCTGAGTGTGGTCGTCGTCGTTAGTGTGATCCTGAGCGTGGTCGTCGTGGTTACTGTGATCCTGAGTGTGGTCGTCGTGGCTAGTGTGATCCTGAGTGTGGTCGTCGTAGTGTGATCCTGAGTGTGGTCGTCGTGGTTACTGTGATCCTGAGAGTGGTCGTCGTGGTTAGTGTGATCCTGAGTGTGGTCGTCGTGGTTAGTGTGATCCTGAGTGTGGTCGTCGTAGTGTGATCCTGAGTGTGGTCGTCGTGGTTAGTGTGATCCTGAGTGTGGTCGTCGTAGTGTGATCCTGAGTGTGGTCGTCGTGGTTAGTGTGATCCTGAGTGTGGTCGTCGTAGTTAGTGTGATCCTGAGTGTGGTCGTCGTGGTTAGTGTGATCCTGAGTGTGGTCGTCGTGATTAGTGTAATCATTAGTGTTGTCGTCTTGGATAGTGTTATCCTGAGTGTGGTCGTCGTGGTTAGTATGACCATGAGTGTGGTCGTCGTGGTTAGTGTGATCCTGAGTGTGGTCGTCGTGGTTAGTGTGATCCTGAGTGTGGTCGTCGTGGTTAGTGTGATCCTGAGTGTGGTCGTCGTGGTTAGTGTGATCCTGAGTGTGGTCGTCGCGGTTAGTGTGATCCTGAGTGTGGTCGTCGTAGTTAGTGTGATCCTGAGTGTAGTCGTCGTGGTTAGCGTGATCCTGAGTGTGGTCGTCGTGGTTGGTGTGATCCTGAGTGTGGTCGTCGTGATTAGTGTGATCCTGAGTGTGGTCGTCGTGGTTAGTGTGATCCTGAGTGTGGTCGTCGTGGTTAGTGTGATCCTGAGTGTGGTCGTTGTGGTTAGTGTGATCCTGAGTATGGTCGTCGTGGTTAGTGTGATCCTGAGTGTGGTCGTCGTGGTTAGTGTGATCCTGAGTGTGGTCATCGTGGTTAGTGTGATCTTGAGTGTGGTCGTCGTGGTGGTTAGTGTGATCCTGAGTGTGGTCGTTGTGGTTAGTGTGATCCTGAGTGTGATCGTCGTGGTTAGTGTGATCCTGAGTGTGGTCGTCGTCGTTAGTGTGATCCTGAGCGTGGTCGTCGTGGTTACTGTGATCCTGAGTGTGGTCGTCGTGGCTAGTGTGATCCTGAGTGTGGTCGTCGTAGTGTGATCCTGAGTGTGGTCGTCGTGGTTACTGTGATCCTGAGAGTGGTCGTCGTGGTTAGTGTGATCCTGAGTGTGGTCGTCGTGGTTAGTGTGATCCTGAGTGTGGTCGTCGTAGTGTGATCCTGAGTGTGGTCGTCGTGGTTAGTGTGATCCTGAGTGTGGTCGTCGTAGTGTGATCCTGAGTGTGGTCGTCGTGGTTAGTGTGATCCTGAGTGTGGTCGTCGTAGTTAGTGTGATCCTGAGTGTGGTCGTCGTGGTTAGTGTGATCCTGAGTGTGGTCGTCGTGATTAGTGTGATCATTAGTGTGGTCGTCTTGGATAGTGTTATCCTGAGTGTGGTCGTCGTGGTTAGTATGACCATGAGTGTGGTCGTCGTGGTTAGTGTGATACTGAGTGTGGTCGTCGTGGTTAGTATGACCATGAGTGTGGTCGTCGTGGTTAGTGTGATCCTGAGTGTGGTCGTCGTGGTTAGTGTGATCCTGAGTGTGGTCGTCGTGGTTAGTGTGATCCTGAGTGTGGTCGTCGGGGTTAGTGTGATCCTGAGTGTGGTCGTCGCGGTTAGTGTGATCCTGAGTGTGGTCGTCGTAGTTAGTGTGATCCTGAGTGTAGTCGTCGTGGTTAGCGTGATCCTGAGTGTGATCGTCGTGGTTAGTGTGATCCTGAGTGTGGTCGTCGTGATTAGTGTGATCCTGAGTGTGGTCGTCGTGGTTAGTGTGATCCTGAGTGTGGTCGTCGTGGTTAGTGTGATCCTGAGTGTGGTCGTTGTGGTTAGTGTGATCTTGAGTGTGGTCGTCGTGGTGGTTAGTGTGATCCTGAGTGTGGTCATCGTGGTTAGTGTGATCCTGAGTGTGGTCGTCGTCGTTAGTGTGATCCTGAGCGTGGTCGTCGTGGTTACTGTGATCCTGAGTGTGGTCGTCGTGGCTAGTGTGATCCTGAGTGTGGTCGTCGTGGTTACTGTGATCCTGAGAGTGGTCGTCGTGGTTAGTGTGATCCTGAGTGTGGTCGTCGTGGTTAGTGTGATCCTGAGTGTTGTCGTCGTAGTGTGATCCTGAGTGTGGTCGTCGTGGTTAGTGTGATTCTGAGTGTGGTCGTCGTAGTGTGATCCTGAGTGTGGTCGTCGTGGTTAGTGTGATCCTGAGTGTGGTCGTCGTGGTTAGGATCAGGCTTTCTCATATTATCTGCAAAGTAAAAACGAAAGTGGAAGTGGAAAAAAGAATCTGGCGATCACTTAATGATCCTCCTTCGGGGATACCTAATTATGCAGGCTTGAGGCCAGTAAGCTCTGTGAGGCCTGACGAACTGTTTCTCAAGGAGTCTAAACTCCAGTAGATCAATACAAGAGACAAAGATGAAGAGTTGTGATATTAAATACCGATATGGTGGAGAAAAGAGACACAAATTTAGTACAGTGCTATCCTCTGTTGACAACATGCACTTTATTAAACGACAGACAGATCTACCTGTGGAGAGATTATGAACCTGTATACAGCGAGCCAAATGACGTGAAAAATGAGATTACTGAACCCTCCTTTCATAGACTCCTCCTCTATCCCCAGGTAGATCTTCTTTGTTACTTGATACAGCTCTGTGGGCGGAACGTTCACAATAAAGAATTGCCTCATATTCCATTTGTGTGTTTTTTCCATCGTGGCAGAGATGCTCAACATGGATATTGTAACACATCACAGGCAGGTATCCTCACAAAGATGAGACACATGTTGAACATGGCTACTGTAACACATCACAAGAAGGTATCCTGACAGATGTTGAACATGGCTACTGTAACACATCACAAGAAGGTATCCTGACAGATGTTGAACATGGCTACTGTAACACATCACAAGAAGGTATCCTGACAGATGTTGAACATGGCTACTGTAACACATCACAAGAAGGTATCCTGACAGATGTTGAACATGGCTACTGTAACACATCACAAGAAGGTATCCTGACAGATGTTGAACATGGCTACTGTAACACATCACAAGAAGGTATCCTGACAGATGTTGAACATGGCTACTGTAACACATCACAAGAGAGTACCCTGACAGAGATGTTGAACATGGCTACTGTAGCACGTTCTACAAGACTACAGTTAAGAGCTGGGCTCTCGCTGACCGGGTAGTCATTGTTTCCGCTACTTGAGGAACTTTGACCTTTGAAATAAAATTCCGTTTTTACAGTGACACAAATGTAAACTGTGACAAGAACAACAACAACAAAAAAAAAAGCTTCTATGACTGCTACTACAAATAATTATATTACTAGTACTACTAACAATAATAATAATAATAATTAATGACAATAATAATAAACATTAAAATTATATCACGAGACGGTAGACAGGTCACTGGCTTCGAATTATCTATCCATCATACTGACGTACGACGAGGATAAAATACATTGGTCAAGGAAAATTAAACTGCTCCATATTTTCTCTTCCAGGATTTAAACACATTTTCTTGAAACTATTGTCAACCCTGATTACAAATCTGTTTTTATTTTTTTTTTACAATTATATCGAAATATGACGATTTTCTCTATTTTAAGATCTGTGGCATAATAAATCTCATGTAAATTAATAATATAATAAACAACAATAAACAATAAATAATGTAATAAATAATGCAATACATATCATACACTTACTGTATGTCTATACAAAACGAATATATAAGAACTTCCATACATTGAAAGCTCAACTTTCTCGTGTAAACGTTGTCAGGATTATTGTGGAACAGCATCCAGCACTGTCTTGAACCTGTCTGGATGGAAGGTGCTCTCGGATCAACACTCACAACCACAACATTCTTGGGAAAATTCTATATGCGAGTGTAAAAAATTATTTTCAAGAATGTGTGGTTGGTGTGAGTGTGGTTGGTGTGGTTATGGATGGTGTGGTTGTGGTTGGTGTGAGTGTAGTTGATGTGGGTGCGGATGATGTGGGTGTGGTTGGTGTGTGTGTAGTCGGTGTGAGTGTAGTTGATGTGGGTATGGATGGTGTGGGTGTGGTTGGTGTGAGTGTAGTTGATGTGGGTATGGATGGTGTGGGTGTGGTTGGTGTGAGTGTGGTTGGTGTGAGTGTGTGGTTGATGTGCGTATGGATTGCGTGGGTGTGGTTGGTGTGAGTGTAGTCGGTATGAGTATGTGGTTGATGTGGGTATGAATCGTGTGGGTGTGGTTGGTGTGGGTGTAGTTGATGTGGGTGCGGATGATGTGGGTGTGGTTCGTGTGAGTGTAGTCGGTGTGAGTATAGTTGATGTGGGTATGGATGGTGTGGGTGTGGTTGTGTGAGTGTAGTTGATGTGAGTGCTGATGGTGTGGGTGTGGTTGGTGTGAGTGTGGTTGGTGTGAGTGTGGTTGGTGTGAGTGTGGTTGGTGTGAGTGTGGTTGGTGTGAGTGTAGTCGGTGTGGGTGTGGTTGATGTGGATATGGATGGTGTGGGTGTGGTTGATGTTGGAAATGGATGGTGTGGGTGTGGTTGGTGTGAGTGATAGTTATGCGAATTTGGTTTGCGTGAGTGTGGTTCGTGTGGGTGTAGTGGGTCTGGGTATAGTTGGTGCGACTGTGGATGGTGTGAGTGTTGTTGATGTCAGTGTGTTTGGCGTGGGTGGTGTGATTGTGGTTGGTGTTAGTTTGTATGTGTGGATGTAGTTGGTGCTTATATAGTTGGCGTATGCTTGGTATGGGTGTGGATGGTGTGAGTGTTGTTGGTGTGGTTGGTGTGAGTGTTGTTGAACTGTAATACATGTGACTTTGGCTGGTGTGGATGTTGTCGGGGGAGTGTGGGTGGTTGGAGTGTGGTTGCATGGATTTGGTTGGTATTAGTGTGGTTGCTGTAGGTGTGGTTTTTGTGAGTGTGGTTGATGTGGCTGTAGTTGGTGGAAGTGTGGGTGCGGTTTTTGTGAGTGTGATTTTTCTAGGTGTTCTGGTATGGGTGTGGTTGTGTGGGTGTAGTTTGTATGGGTGTGGTTGGTGTGGGTGTGCTTGGTGTGGGAGTGGTTGGTGTGGGTGTGGCTGGTATCAGTGTGGCTGGTGTGGGTGTAGTTGGTGTGAGTGTGACCTAGGCACGGGGCGGCATCTTAAAAATAATAATATCTATTTTTACAAGTACATGTACTTGGCTGACAGCAGTGACATACTACTACACAGAAAGCTCTTTGGCATTCAGAGCATTTCTGGCAAATTAGATCAGTTTTGTCCCAGGATGCTACCCACACCAGCTGACTAACACCCAGGTACCTATTATTACTGATGGGTAAACTCAGATGACATGTGTAAGGAAACACGCCCAGTGTTTCTACCCTCACCGGGAATCGATCCCGGACACTCACCGTGTGAAGCGAGAGCTTTTGCCACAGGGCCACAGACACTCTAAGTGGCTGCTTAGTGTCGTAACATTAATAATTCAAGATAATTTATAAGTGCGATTTTTTCAGGTATATTACTGCTAGTGGTTGTACCAGCGGTGACTGCCAACACCTGGTTTATTGGAACTGATTTTTCGATACTCTAACAGTTTATTGTATTGCAAATGGAATTTCAGGTTCAGAAAACGTACAGAGAGATTTTACTGTCGGTATCAATTCAGCGTAACACTTAAACAAATGGAAATGTCCGTCATTCGGAGTGTACTTTCAGTAACGAAAAAGAGAGAAAAAACTTCATAATTTACACTTGGCAAATACTGGAGGGACTGGTCTCAAATTTTCAAAATTGTGAAAAGTTTTGGGAGATGATGAAAAATATTACCAATAAGAATCATAGGTTAAATAAGTAAACTCAGGGATAACTCACTAATTATCTCAGTGATAACTCACTAATTATCCAGGGTTTTTGGCACACTTCCTTCACACATATGTTACATTGAAAACAAACTTCCAACTGTTCTTTAAGCGTAACCTGACAAGATTCTTTCAGTGTGGTTTCTGATCAGCAGGACTGCAGTACTGCACTTACAGGGCTGACAGCTGCTAGCAGCAATACCCTGAATGATCAAACTAACAACCAGGAAGACTAGTTCATGACTGAACCATGTTTCAGTAGCCCCCCCCCCCCCCGAGATAGAGAACAGAACCATGTTGAACATTAAAATGGTATAAAATACCGACAGGTTGTTAGGTAAGACACATATGCAACAGTTAGGTATCTTTATTTTGAAACGTTTCGCCTACACAGTAGGCTTCTTCAGTCGAGTACAGAAAACTTGATAGAAGCAGAAGAGACTTGAAGACGATGTAATCAGTCCATCACCCTTAAAATTTTGAGGTGGTCAGTCCCTCAGTCTGGAGAAGAGCATTGTTCCGAAGTCTGAAACAATATGAAGTTGAAAGGACAGGATGGAGCTTTATATAGCGCCAGGAGGTGAGACGTAGGTCACTTTGGGAGGTCAGGTCCCTATCAAATCCAGCCGTTCTCACTAGTAGAGGTTGTCGAAGTTGATTTCAGGTCTGTACCAAGATACCCTTGTGTTGCAGTGTCTGACAGATTGAACAACCTCTACTAGTGAGAACGGCTGGATTTGAGAGGGACCTGACCTCCCAAAGTGACCTACGTCTCACCTCCTGGCGCTATATAAAGCTCCATCCTGTCCTTTCAACTTCATATTGTTTCAGACTTCGGAACAATGCTCTTCTCCAGACTGAGGGACTGACCACCTCAAAACTTTAAGGGTGATGGACTGATTACATCGTCTTCAAGTCTCTTCTGCTTCTATCAAGTTTTCTGTACTCGACTGAAGAAGCCTACTGTGTAGGCGAAACGTTTCAAAATAAAGATACCTAACTGTTGCATATGTGTCTTACCTGACAGAACCATGTTTCAGTAGCCCCCGATAGAGATCAGAGCCATGTTTCAGTAGCCCCCCGATAGAGAACAGAACCATGTTTCAGTAGCCCCCGGAGATAGAGAACAGAACCATGTTTCAGTAGCCCCCCGAGATGGAGAAGAGAACCATGTTTCATTAGCCCCCCAGAGAAAGAGAACAGAACCATGTTTTAGTAGCCCCTGAGATAGGGAACAGAACCATGTTTCAGTAGCCCCCCGAGATAGAGAACAGAACCATGTTTCATTAGCCCCCCAGAGAAAGAGAACAGAACCATGTTTCATTAGCCCCCCGAGATAGAGAACAGAACCATGTTTCAGTAGCCCCCGAGATAGAGAACAGAACCATGTTTAAGTAGCCCCCGGAGATAGAGAACAGAACCATGTTTCAGTAGCCCCCCGAGATAGAGAACAGAACCATGTTTCATTAGCCCCCCAGAGAAAGAGAACAGAACCATGTTTCAATAGCCCCTGAGATAGAGAACAGAACCATGTTTCAGTAGCCCCCCGAGATAGAGAACAGAACCATGTTTCATTAGCCCCCCAGAGAAAGAGAACAGAACCATGTTTCAATAGCCCCTGAGATAGAGAACAGAACCATGTTTCAGTAGCCCACCCGATATAGAGAACAGAGCCATGCTTCAGTAGCCCCCGAGATAGAGAACAGAACCATGTTTCAGTAGCCCCCCGAGATAGAGAACAGAACCATGTTTCAGTAGCCCCCCGAAATAGAGAACAGAACCATGTTTCAGTAGCCCCCCAGAGATAGAGAACAGAACCATGTTTCAGTAGCCCCCGATATAGAGAACAGAACCATGTTTCAGTAGCCCCCCGGGATAGAGAACAGAACCATGTTTCAGTAGCCCCCCGGGATAGAGAACAGAACAATGTTTCAGTAGCACCCCTCCCCCGAGATAGAGAGCAGAATCATGTTTCAGTAGCCCCCCAGAGATAGAGAACACAACCATATTTCAGTAGCCCCCCTCCATATAGAGAACAGAACCATGTTTCAGTAGCCCCCCCCAGATAGGGAACACGTCTATATATCACGATCCATACATTTACTTCTGCTCTCTATCATCAGTTCAAGTTTCTTCTCTCTTTGATCTATCCCTCTTCTTCATCGCTTTATTCCTTTCCTTTTGTCTCCATCCATTCATCCATGTATTTCCTCGTTTCATCCTTCCTAACTCTTACTCAATGTTTCTATCTTTCACCTTTCATTCCTCCAATTCACCTCTTCTTCACTCCTTCTTCGTCCTTTCCGCCACCTGATACATCATTCCTACTTATCCCCAATCCTCCAATCTTTCTTCACTCATTCTCCTCCCCATCTTTTCCCATTTTTATCCAACCCTGCTCCATCCTCTCCCATCTTTTGTTTATCCTTTTCCACCCCAGAGAGATCCTCTAATACCTCTAATCCATTATTTTCCCTTTTCCTGCTAACCTCTGATCGATCCTCTCTTCCTGATCCACCAGTTCTCAGTCCACTCACGTCCACTTGTATTCCTCCAGCAGCGTCCTCTTTTCTTCTTTCCCTTCCCACTCATCTCATTCACCCACTCATCTCATTTACCCTTCCCGCAACTCACACCACCACCAACTCATATCCCTCACAATATTCTTTTATGTCTCTGCATCACTCTCTCATATGCTTCCCATCAACATTTAGCCTATCCCATCCCAATCATTTCCCTCCCTATACCCTTGATTTACCTCCCTCATTTATTCATATCCCTTCCCTAATAACTCATATTCTTCTTCCACACACACACTCATCTAACCCCCCCCCTCTATCAATTCATATTTATCATTTATCAACTCACTTTGCCCCCTCAGTAATATTTCTCTTTCACATGATCATCTCCCTCATACATATTCCTCATTCTTCTTCTTCTTCTTCTTATTATTATTATTATTATTATTATTCACAAAACGTTCAGTTTTAGGGTTTTTTTCCTTCCCGATGACTGCACAAGTTGTGATGTGAAGTTGTGTTGGTTCTGATATGCGGGTCGTCACTGCAGTTCCTTGAGAGAATCAACGTCTTAGTGCTCATCTTGTCTGTGTCACGTGAAAATATTGTGTTAATAATTTTATATAGTTGTTACCTAGTATTACAACCCAGGATTCCAAATGGCCTGTTATCCCAGGTGTAATGGGAGCAAAATAAACACAGCAGAAAAAGTTTAGACTTATATTATCCTTCACCAATTTAGAACAGCAATATGTACACTATGTACAGTGATAAGTATAGTGCACTCCACGGTAAGCAAGGCAGAAATAGAAGCCACAAGATAGCAGACCGTGCTTCAACCAGCTCTAGAATGGGAATGACAAGGGCAGACAGGAGAGCGGTACCCACATAACCTCTGCGATTGCCAAAACCATCTTCTTATTGGCTAAAACCTGGTCACTAGTTGAACGAAGGGGCCCCATCATCAACTCTTAGCAACCTGGTTCGCTGGTTGGGGGAGATAGCCTGTAAATGAGGGTGTGTACGTGCGCCGAATAAAGGTTACGTACTCTTTGCATGTCACACCTAGTTTGTTGGTAGTGTGAAGATATTGGGTTATATGTATTCTGCTTTTTATTTACCTGGAGTTTACCTGGAGAGAGTTCCGGGGGTCAACGCCCCCGCGGCCCGGTCTGTGACCAGGCCTCCTGTTTAGTGGGAAGATTCCGCCTCTTAAAATGTTTTCATTGGTGAAGAGGATGTTTACTTTGTCAAGGTAATGTTTATCAATGGTTCTTGTAGTGTCATGTTGAAAACAGTGGAAGAGGAAATTCTGTATCGTTTCTGGAACATTGTAGTGAGTGCAACTTTCATTAATATCAGGTATTTACCTTTAGCTGTGGAGGACTAGTTTAGTGTGACCCACCCAGCCTTAGTCTAGTCTTTGGTATGTCTGTTACTCTTGTGTGTTTCCACACTTCCCATTTATAATTAACAGTTCCATAGTGTGTTGATAAGTATAACGTTTTCCAGTTTTCAGCGAAATTGTTTGCAATGATAGTTTAAGAGTATTTTTACGTGCTACGTGGACCAAGTAGTGGTTTAACAGGCTCAACTACGGTAGGGCCCCACTTATACGGCAGGTTAGGTATTTCGTTAAGTATGAGGGTACCCAATAGCATTCGCTGCCTGACCACGGTAGTGTGCGGTAGTGCTCTGCACCCCTCTGCTGTGTGTAGGCGAGCGCCCTTGTCAGTTACCTGGCTGCAGTGGTGTGAAGTGGTGCTGTCACACCTCGGCTAACAACTTAGGTGCACTGTGATCGTCAAGATGGCGGTTAGTCTGAGACGAAGGATAAATACTGTAGGCATCGAGCTACTTAAAGGAACGATAACGACCAGTTCTGCGCAAGTCTTATTGCCAAAGATCATACGGGAGACTTATGGAGTACAAGATAATGACTTGTATGGTGTAGCATTGAACGGAGGACAACGAATTTTCGTCAAACTGCTATCAGCAACGGTTTATGAATCGTTAATCACCAGGTTTCAGGACGTGAGTCTTAACGTCACACCAGCTGTCACTGTAAGAATGATAGATGTTTCACGGTATTATACGTGGATCAAGTTACGCAACGTTCCCTTTGAGGCGGACGAGGCAGATATAAGGAAAGTTTTTGAGAAGTATGGGACGGTGCATTATGCTCAACATGGTACGTGGGCGGCAGGAGCCTATGCTGGTTTTCCAGAGGGTTCTTTCAACCTCAAAATGACTTTGAGGCACCAAATACCATCCTATGTGTACCTACAAGATTTCAGGACGCAGGTAATGGTAATGTACCCAGGACAACGACGTACATGCCGCCTATGTGGTGAGTATGATCACATAGCGGCGACCTGTGACAAGCGAAGACATGTGCCTGGACCTGTGGTGGACGTCGCAGCCCCTGCTTCAAAGGTGGCAGGTGAGGAACAAACATCGGATGGAGGGCGTGGTGTTTTGTGGAGCGAGATAGTGGATCGGGCACACAGGACTGGTGGTGAGTTGGAGTCCCGCCCCCAACTGCCTGATCAGGTGTCGTCTCCTGTGGATAAGGAGGAGCAGCAAGTACAAGAGAAGGTTCTTGAGATCGAGGAGGAATTGGTGGAGGTGTTGAAGACGTTGTCACCACCAGAGAGGGACGTTACATCTGAGCGTGGTGTCATTGGAGAATCGTCGCTTCCAGAAAGTCTGAGACATGATAATTTGGGACGTGATGGTGGTTTGGAGTCGTCCATTGACTCATTAAACCATTCTCAGGTGGAGGTGGAGGTTCATCGAGAGGTAACATCTGACCAAGATATGTGTAACATGACTGTCACGAGAAAGAGGGCGGCTACATCAGATTCTGATGACGTCCTTACGCCTGCACAAAGGCCTGGGAAACAGACTGAGGTGAAGTGTGAAGGTAGTGGTGTAGGTGGTGGTAGCCATGATAGGAGGCACCGGAAGAAGGGGGGAGGGAAAGAGAGCACTCTGAAGGTGTCAAACGTAAATTCAAGCTCTGGAGTTGTAAAGAGTGATGAGAGGAAGCAGGGGTGGAAACTTTAATAGGCCTTAGGTGTATGTCTGTAAATGTTAATGGGTTATGTAGCGGTATGAAGAGAGATTGGTTTCGTAATTTTCTGAATAAATCTAGAGTGGATGTTGTGTTCCTGCAGGAGCACAATTTCAAAGAGGGTAGGGTGTTGGAGGTGGCAGGATTTCGAGTAGTTACCCTGCCATCTCCCTGTCTGAAAGGTGGTGTGGGAATTTTAATAAGGGAGACGAGCCCGTTTGTTTTGCAGAGAAGCGAGGGAGGAGGGGGAGGGAGGGTGTTGCGTGTGGATGGGTGGTGGATGGGTAAGCGTGTGTCTTTTGTGAGTGTGTATGCGCCGGCAGAAAATAACATAAAAATAAAGAATGATTTTGTGTGTGAGGATCTTGTGTTTTTCTTAAGTGCACTGCCAGAGGTGGCGATAGTTGGTGGGGATTGGAATAGTGTAATCAGGGTGGCTGATGTGGACCCAAGAGGGGCTGGATATATGTCTGTGGCTCTTAGGGATTTATTAAGGGATGTTAGGTTACGTGATGCCTTTGGGGGAGCGGTGTGGGAGACTGAATATACGTTTGTTAGGAGTGGTTATGCTGCGAGACTAGATAGAGTGTACCTTTCTCAGGGTGTGGACGTGAAATCTTTCAGTACCGTTGAGGCTACAATGTCAGATCATAGGGCAGTGGTGGTGGAGGTTGGGTGGGGGACACTCGCGGAAATATATAGAAGTTATTGGAAATTAAATATAAGTGTGTTAGGTGATGAGGAGGGGTTGGAGGGGTTTTCAGTCCTATGGAGGGAGCTTAGTGTGGAAGAACAGGGAGTGGATGACATTGTGACATGGTGGGATAGTGTCGCAAAGGAAAGGATTAGAAAGTTTTATGTGAGAGAAGGAAAACGTATTAATAATTTAAAATATGGACTGGCTAACTATTTAGAGGATAGGTTAAGAGGTTGCTATGGGAGGGGGGTGGGTGGGAATAATTTTCCTATGGATGAAATAGCTGAAATAAAGGGGAGGTTGAGGGTGTTGCAAAATGAAAGGTTTCAAGCTGTAAGGATGCAGGCAGGGGTCGAGGAAGTGCTATGGGGCGACAAGCCGTCAGCGTGTGTTTTGCGGCAACAAAAGCAAAGGCAGGCGCTGACAGCTATACCATGTTTAGAGGTAACGGAGATGGTTGGGAATTATAGAGTAGGGCAGGAGATACGAACCACGAAGGGGATGTGTGCGTATGCAGAGGCTTGGTACGAGAAGTACTGGAACAGTGGGGGGGTGGGTGACGGGGCATTGGACAAGGTGTGTACGTATGTGACGTGTAATTTAGGAAATAGTGATCGAAAGGCTTTAGGTGGGACGATTACGGCAGAGGAAATAAAGAATGCGTTAAGGGGAATGAGGAAGGGGAAAGCTCCCGGTATTGATGGTCTCCCGGTAGAATTTTATTTACAACATTGGGCGTTGATAAAGGAATTTATAGTTAGGTTATTTAATAGTATGAAGGAGAAGGGTAAGTTGGGGGAGAAGCAGGAAACTGCAGTTGTAGTGTTGGTCCCGAAGGTCAAGGGGCAGCCCACCCTTGGGGAGTACCGAGCCATATCACTGATGTGTGCAGACTATAAGGTGTTTGCAAAAATTTTAGGTAATAGGTTCAAATGTGTAGTGGAGAGGGTGGTGTCAAAATCTCAGTTCGGGTTGCCGGGAAGGTCGATGATTGAAGGACATGGGATACTGAGAAGTTTTGTGGAAGCTAAGGGTGGGGGTGGAGGGGCGGCTTTGTTGGCTCTAGACTGGCAGGGAGCATATGATAGAGTGGAAAGGGGAGCTTTGCAGGTTATACTTAGGAGACAGGGTTTTGGGGAGGAAATAGTCGAGTGGGTAAATACGTTGTACAAGGGGGCGAAAATGAGGATACAGATTAATGGGTGTATGGGGAGGGAAATTGCAATGGGAAGAGGCCTTAGACAGGGATGCCCCATGTCCCAAATATTGTTTGCGTGTTTCCAGGACCCCTTTTATAGAATGGTTGACCGTAGCTTATGTACGCCATGTGAGGGAAGTGTGGGGGGCGGGAGGGCCTGGCCGGGGTTAATTGGATATGTTGACGACACCACTGTTCTCATTCGTGCAGGGATGTCAATGGGAGTGTTGGACGAGGTGGTGCAATTATTTGGAAGTGCCACGGGTATGCAGGTAAATAGTGCGAAGTCAAGGTGCATGGGGTTGGGTTCTTGGGTGGGGGGTGTGGGGGGGTATGTAATGTTGTTAAAGAATGGGCGGTGTCTTTAAAGATTTGTGGTATTATTTATAGGGATGACATGGTTGCGGCGCGGGAGGAAAATTCAGATAGGTTATTGGAAAGGATCGTGGGGCGGCTAGGTGTTCTGAGACCCCAGCACCTAACTCTGATACAGCGAGTGATAGTCGTGAACATTCTATTGTATAGTAAGGTTTGGTATGTTGCAGCTGTGTTCCCAATTACAGGGACAGCGATTGAGGGGATACTAAGACGGGTGTACAAATTTTTATGGGGTTCACGTTGTGATTGGTTACGGAGGGAGGTTGTAATGTTACCTGTAAGTCAGGGTGGGTTGGGGTTGTTGGATTTGAGATGGAGGGCTAAATGTGTGTTTATTAAATGGGAAGTGTTGCGTGAGGGTGTGAACGCGGGGCAGTTGGGAAGGATACACGACAGGCTGGGTATGTGGTATCGAGGAATGGAGTTGAGGGAATGTGAAATAGTTTTGAGGGCTGTGATGTTGGTTAGGGAACTGAGAAAGGTTCGTATAAGGGTTTTGTGTAGGTTACTTGTAGGTAGGTGCGTTGTCTCAGTTGAGGGTTTGTTCCCCATGTATGCGTGGAAGAGTATTTGGTTTAGATTTAGTAAATTGAAGTTAAAACCTCGGGCGCGTGAGGTGATGTTTCGTTTTCTGCATGGGATCCTTCCGTCTGGTGAGATATTACGAAACAGACAGGTTGTAGAGGGTGGGGGGTGTGGTATCTGTGGAGGGGATGAGACTGCGTTCCATGTAGTTTACTTTTGTGAAGGGCTAGAGGAGGTCAGGTGCTGGTTAAGTAGGTTGGTACAGAG
The DNA here is from genome assembly GCF_038502225.1 of Cherax quadricarinatus. NCBI lineage: Eukaryota > Metazoa > Arthropoda > Malacostraca > Decapoda > Parastacidae > Cherax > Cherax quadricarinatus. Next base: position 37,389,548 of record NC_091304.1, on the reverse strand, counting down.
GGTGGGGGGACGTGGGGTGTCGGTTTTGCGTGCTCTAAGTCTAGATATGGGTGGGTTAGATGAGGGTGTCATAAGAGCTTTAGATTATATCATGGTAGATTATATATATATGTCGTGGGTGATGAGGGGGAGAGGGGATAGTGAGGAGAGAAGAAAGGTTCTTGCGGTAACGTTCTATAGTACGAGGTGTCGTAACAGAGATTTGTATGGGAGGAGGTGGGATCAGGCTTTCTCAGAGGGGTATAGAATGCTAACGTTAGGGATTCTCATAAATCTGTGATTGGAAATGAGTGAGTGAAGGGGTTTTCATAGGTTGGAGGGAGTCAGGGGGCAACAGCGGGCTCGCCTCCCTGGGGGGGGGGGTCGTGAGAGCGTTGTGAATGTGGGTTTGGAATGGTTTCCTGGTTTTCATTGGGACTTTATGGCATCCAAGTGTGGATGTAGAGCTCAAGGTCTCGTTATGGTAGATATAACACTTTTCAGAATGTAGGTATAATATAGTAGATTTTTTATGTATAATTATGATGTGTATCTGTCTTGTAATAACATGATTCTTGAGAAATAAGTTCTTTGCGACATGAAGTGTGTTTTAGTTTGTATTTATGTTACGTGCTGGGTTTTTGCACGATGAGATATACTTATATACTGTTTGGCATTGTGCATACAGTGCATCTGATTAATGTGATTTTGTTGCAAATTTTTGTGTGTACGTGTGGGTGTGTGTGTGGATGTGGGTGTGGGTGTGTATGTGTATATATATAAATATCCCTTTCTATTGTATTGAGCCTTTGTCATGGGTCAGACGTTATGTAATAATTTATATATGCATGATTGATTCTTTTTAAAGTTTATAATTATGGTCTGTACCCTGATACCGGTTTGGTGTTCATGCAAGTTCTTGATGTTAAGTTTTAGTCTGTATGGTATACAGACATATCTAGACAGTTTAGTGACGTAGTCCATTTGTGTCTGAAATTTGTATATGGGTTTATTGTAACAGTATAGAGCTTCAGTTATTGTGTTCTAAGCTGTATTCTTTGTCTGTTTATTTGTATGTTGGGATATGTTCAGCTGTATTGTTAGGGATAAGTATGTAGATTTTCTAGTTAGATTATGATGTTAGGTTTTGGTTTTTAGATTAATGTGAAGGATGGGATTTAACTGATATAACTTCTTTGTATATTTTATGTTCAAGTGTATTGAACCTTTGTCAGATGTCATTTATATGTACAAGTTATATATATGCAAGGTTTTGTATGTCAATTCATGAACCTGTGACATGTAATTTTGTTTTTAGTTATGTTCTTGATGTAAGTTGTTGTTGTAACATCTTGCGAGCATGTAGGTACAATCCGTTTGTCAGTTAATTTGATTAGGTTCCATACTGTTTCTTTCTTTTTATGTTAAACTGTATTGGTTTTAAATAAAATATAAAAAAAAAAAAAAATCAGGTATTTACCTTTAGCTGTGGAGGACAAGTTTAGTGTGACCCACCCAGCCTTAGTCTAGTCTTTGGTATGTCTGTTACTCTTGTGTGTTTCCACACTTCCCATTTATAATTAACAGTTCCATAGTGTGTTGATAAGTATAACGTTTTCCAGTTTTCAGCGAAATTGTTTGCAATGATAGTTTAAGAGTATTTTTACGTGCTACGTGGACCAAGTAGTGGTTTAACAGGCTCAACTACGGTAGGGCCCCACTTATACGGCAGGTTAGGTATTTCGTTAAGTATGAGGGTACCCAATAAACAAATTTATCCTAACCATGAGAGTGGAGTTGGTGTAGGAGGGTGAGGCAGGGATATACTAGTCCTTGCATGTTTTAGAGCGATGAATAAAAGCCTAAAGAGCACTCTTTGAATTGCTGTAAATGAATAATTGCGTACTGCAGTGTACCATTTAATACAAGGGCCTGATAAATCCCATTTAGTTCAACAGTGAAGACAGAAATGTTACTCCCATTTTGAGATGAAAGCGAGGAATCCAAAATGCAGAAGTCTCATCTGTATATATGTATGTTGTATAGGGGTGAAGGCACTGTTTGAGAGTACCATTGTCAAGGTGAGCAACGTAGTTCCACGGAGCAATAGGTGGAACTGCTAGGTGGTTATCGCAGTTTTGAAAGATGTGTAAGCAGGAAAAGAGATCGTGTAAGACCATTGTTTATAAAGGGTTGTGGTTGGGAGGGGGTAAAATCAGACGGGTTCATTCATGTAGGTGGTGACAGATATGGATACGCTTGATGTGCAGAAATGTAGAAAGAGAAGTAGTTTGCATACGTTTTGTCTCTTCTTGTGGCTAGACTTACGAGTGCTGTGCTTCCTTGAAGGCCACTTATAGATGGAACAAGGCCCCCAGAAATGAGTCCGTTGGCAACGTTTTGAAATGCATCCTGTTTCTTGAGGTTCGATGTTTGGCAGCAGAAACACTGGAGAAGGATGTTGTGATGTGCTGCCGAGGATGTATCTGTTATGGCTTGAAGTATTGTAAGCTACAACTGGGTCGTATGTTGGAGGTGTATGATGCGTATGATGTAGTCTTCCCAGGAGAGGAGTCTTTCTCACTAACCTCCCTCATCTCCCTCCTTCACTCATCTTTCTTCGTGACACCCGGGATTAACAACAATCACCAGAAATCATACACAATAAATCATCGATAAAATCAGTTACCAGAAATCATACTCAAACATAAATTATTGAAAAACATCAATTACCAAAAATCATAGACAAACAATAATGTACACGAACGTCATTTTCCCTGAGTCATACACAAACATCAATAACCTCAGTCACCAGACACCATACACGAACCTCGATCACCAGACACATACACGAACCTTAATCACAAGTCACCATACACAAACATCGGTCACTATACATCAGTCACGAAACATTATACACAATCATGAAAAAACATCAATCACTAGACATCAGTAACAAACATGAATCCACAAACATTGTACTCAAACATCAATCGCCAGAGATTATGCAAAAACATCAGTTACCAGACATCATACACAAACATCAGTCACCAGACATCATGCACAAACATCAGTCACCAGACATCATGCACAAACATCAGTCACCAGACATCATGCACAAACATCAGTCACCAGACATCATACACAAACATCAGTCACCAGACATCATGCACAAACATCAGTCACCAGACATCATGCACAAACATCAGTCACCAGACATCATACACAAACATCAGTCGCCAGACATCATGCACAAACATCAGTCACCAGACATCATACACAAACATCAGTCACCAGACATCATGCACAAACATCAGTCACCAGACATCATGCACAAACATCAGTCGCCAGACATCATGCACAAACATCAGTCACCAGACATCATACACAAACATCAGTCACCAGACATCATGCACAAACATCAGTCACCAGACATCATGCACAAACATCAGTCACCAGACATCATGCACAAACATCAGTCACCAGACATCACACTCGTATATCAGTCTCAAAAGATCTTAAACAGACATCAATTCACCGTCCCATCAAAGGTTCACTGAGAACCCTTCAGTATACACATAAAAATAATATACTGAACGTGTATTCACGGAATGAGATGAGTGGATGGCATTGATATACAAATAAATGGAATTTCCAACTTCAGAGGCCAGCATAGCTTAGTAATATTCACACCTTCCAGACGTTCATTACAGCCACTAAAACTTCACTGCCTCGTTGCATGAGCTGAATAAATTAGAGAGGAAAGGATGGGAAGGGAATGGTAGGCGTGAGAGGGAAGGATGAGAGGGGGAGGAGGGGAACGGTAACACAAGGACTATGAGCCTTGATAATTAGAGGTAAATGAAATGGAAATGAGAATACATGAGAATCTACATAGTACACGGCTCAGTTAATTAACAAGACGCAGATGAGGATGGGAAAAAGGAGGAGGGGCGGCAGGAATTGTTCATTAAATTATCACAGCACACTCAGGCTGGCAGGACGGTACAATACGGAACGGAACGCGGTACCGTACACTTGATTGTTTAGTACACCACGAATCACGGTGCAATATTTTTCTTGACGTACGATACTGTACTTCTGAAATATGAAAAACAAAAACCAAAAAAAAATACTATACCTCCCCAAAGTTTCAGTTCAGACACCTAATGAGGAGCAGAAGACAGTAGATGATGGAAGAGTTTATAGTACTTTTTTTTTACTCTCTTTTCTTTCTCAGGTGCTATCTCATACTAGACAAGGAAGGGGTTACAGCATGAATTTAATGGCTACAATTTCTTTACTTTCAATACGACAATTCCTTAACACATGCTTGTAATTCCACATGTGACCCAAAATCAGGTTCACATGTAAAGAGTAAACCTTGGACTGATTGTCTCAAAGGAATGAATACTGAGAAACACTAATATTATTATTATAACCAAAACTAAGTGCCAAACCCACCAGGCTTACAGTACTGCGAGGAACACCAAAACACTTCAGAAGAAGCTGAGCACAACACATCACTAGGACAAAAGCGTGAGCATTTATCAAATTATAGTATTTCTGAATCTTCGGGAAAGATTCCTCGATTTCATTATGTCAGATTTGATATCATAATAACACCAAGAACTTGCAAAAGAGGCAGTTAAAGTAAATGGTTTACCTCTCTGTGATTAAAAAATCTTCGACTTCCATGATAATGAGACCTGTTTTGTAAAATCTTGAAATTACTGTGCATCGTAAAGTTTCCCATTTACTAACTTCACAAGCTGCTAATAAGAAAGTCTGAATTGAGGCCTCGGGTCCATGGTCGCATGTTGAGCACCAAGACTGATTTATGCACTCGTCGTGGATGACATTAAGTTGAGATAAATATTCAAGCTGTAAGAGATAACGATTTAAAAGTCATTACAGCTTCTGTGAAAGAAATGAGAGAAAGAGCCACAGGAGCTAAGACACGTAATACTCTTCTCGACTGCTGGCAGAAATTTGGAGTTAAGGAGATGCAGATATACACCGTCGTCAAGGTTGGTGAAATATTGCAACAGTATGCATAAATGATGAAAGATGATGCAACAGATGACGATGGAGGCGAGGTTGAGATAATCAGGTTGAGATAATCAGCAGGTGAAGAGTCAACTCTTACTCTCATTGCAATGGAACACTAAATCATACACAACTCATGGTTTTATTTCTCTTTGATGTCCATACTCAGCAACTTTATGTACATGATGTGGATGACCCTGATGAATATATATGTGTTGCTACCAAGAATTCTGAAGCTGGTTAACAAAGCTTACTCGAAAAAGACTGACATTTAATAAAATGGTACCACGTCCTATGAAATATTGAAATATAGACCCTTTTTTATATCAAATAAGACTTGCTAATGAGTCTCCTATTGCCGCAAGAAGAATGAGAAAACGTTAAGAACATATTATTGTTTATAATAATTCTATGACAATGACGAATCTGTCAAGTGGAACATTCCTGGTTGAGTGGCTAAAATGTATAGTGTTTCTCTGTAGGTGTTCTGGAAAATTTTCAACGGCATTATGCTGTGCCATGAAAAGATGAAAGTAAGCTCTACTTAATACTCTCTCCTAATCGTTAATATATTTAAATCCAAAGTTCAGGTACATTTTAACATAATCATACAAAAGATTGCCAAACTACACCTCAGAGCGTTGTGGAAAAGGATCACGGTACGGAAAGGCTCAGAAAATGTGGATACCGCACAGACCCCGGCTGCTATCGAGCACTCATGTGATGAGTGTGCTGATGGGATCAACCCAGAAGAATACATCATTGATCAGATACTGTTGTCTGCTGCTATCACCAGTAACGAGTCACTAGATATGGCCTCTGTACGAGGAACTGAATCAAGCAGGAACTAGAAAATTTCAATATATTTCAAATAAATTTCAAATATATTTCTCACCAGGTACTACGAACATAGTTACGCAAACTGAAGGTCTGTTTTACCTGGCAGTAACTCAGGTCTCAAATCAATAATCATCCCAGGTAATTAAAGGCAAAAGCAAACAGAGTAGTATTTTTACCTGTATATTCCCTACACCAAAATGTTTACAGTAATTACAGAATTATACAATCGGCAGAATAGTAATATTGCGCAAGAGAGCGAAGAGCCTCTCACTACACTTGGCTTTACACATCAAGATAGACCAGTGAGTATGAGAGTATGTGATCAGTGCTAATGAGGGTCTGCCGCCCAGCTTAGTGAGGTCATGCTTTCACACAGTTGGTTAATTTGAATAGTCTGCCAGAGTAGTGCGGACCCTAAATAACCTGCTCCGGCCTAAATGCCAGTTGGCTGGTCCAGAGGGCATGCTATTGGTTATATGATAAACGCCGAATAAATCGTAAAGCACTCGGCGCACGCCATACTAGAATAAGAGGAAGCTTACTGAGGTGGAGCTCCCACTTCCTGTCATGCAAGTGAGCGTAGAGCTCACATTTTCTGCTTTAAATCATGTAAAAGATGAACTTAGATTTGGAAAGGAAAATATCATCATTGATACAATTATCTATCTGAGTTGTAACACATACTAGGATTGTTATATATATTATTTCAATACATTAGATTCGCTCTGTAGACCTCGCAGTGTGCAGTCGCAGTAGCTCTTACTCTCATCATTACAGTCTCCCTACGATCCCTTTTGGAGAGGGGAACCTTTACTTGTCTCCATGTGACTCTACTCTTCCACGATGTCTCATCGTGTGAAGCTAAAACCCAAAAGCTTTGTCGTAAATGATGCCTCGAAGCTTGCACTTGCGTTTGCCCTATAAAACTATCTGTGGGTCAAGTTCTCGGGAATTACATACTGAAAGAAGCCTGCCTCGTCACCTTCATTGATGATGAGGAGGTTGAAAAAGTCTTTACCCTAAGTGCGATGAAGACCCTTGATGAATGTGGCTCTGACTCAACCTCTTCTTACTTGAAGGCTAAAAGATCAGTGTTCTTCATACGTCTTGACAGGATCATCACGGTCATGTCCACCGAGAAACTCAAGTTTTCGATTGAGGAGCAGAATGACTGGGCCACGATAGAAAGTATCGCTAAGATATCCAACGCCTCATCAATGCTTAAGGTCACGTTTCTGGTTACCACTATGGCTGCCAAATTATTATAATCAAAACGAAGCGCTAAACCATAAGGGCTTATTATACAGCGCTGTATGGCTGCCAGAGCCCTATCAGATGGCCAAGCAATCTCCTATTACACCACTCCTCGACAGATTGAATCCGAACGATTCAAACAAATATCTCCTTGTTGGACTTGCTACTCTTGTGACTACTCCACCACCGACTGCCATGTTAAGGATAAGAAGATCTGTTCCACTTGTGGGAAAAACAGACATGACTATCAATCCAGCACCACTACTGCTCCTACTTATCAACTGCAAGAGCGACCGTCATACACTGGCAGCTAAATGTCCCGTCCGTAAGGAAATCTTATCTAAGAACATTAAAGAAGACGTAAAGAAGACGATCACTAACTCCTCAACTTATGCTGCATAAGTTGAGGAGTTAGTGGTCTGAAGTTCACACCAAAAATCGTCAGCTTCCCAGCACAGGGCAACTAGCAGGACATGATTCTTGAAGAAAACAGCAGTACGAATCCAGAACCTACCAATGAGAGAACTCCAATAATTCCCACCAATGAGGAGCCACCACAGACTTTCACCACTACTTCAACTACTGACCAATCAGGCTCATCACCTCAACTACACTCACCAAAAGCCAAGAAAGCTAAGATACAGCCACCTTCACCTTCACCTCAAGATGCACCAATACCTGAAAAAATGGAAGAAACAAATCTTAGGACAACTGAACCTATCACTTTATACACAAGTAATCTACTCAACCAGTCGTTGCATGCAACTCAAGCAATCTATAACATGCACCAAGGAACTATCAAGTACACTGTTGCCCCTGGTTCCGAACATCACACTGAAATCGCCCAACTTGAAGACCTAGAAGCCGACTTCAATCACCTGGTCAGAATTACCCTATTACCAAAATCTGCATTCAGAAGACTTCAAAATGGCTCCACGACTGGAATAAGGAACTAATATGGACACAGCTATGAGGAGATATCATCCAGCAATCACAACGTAACTGCCACCTCTCTACAAATATAACGACCAATCGCCTTGAAGTCCTCCTCCCTCTCCATCCTGCCTCCCGATAATCTCCAGCCACCAATTACCTTCCACCGTTTCAAGATTCAGCCTGCACGGCTTGCTTTTAGTTCTTTCAACATCCCCAGCGACACCTGACTCTCCAGTCTATCCCACGAACGCCTAGCTGCAGGGTTTTTCTACGACTAAGGACACTCCTCTCCAACACTTGTCCCGTCTTCCCCGTTCACCCCAAAGTTGCCTTGCGCAAACTCTCTTGACCTTGAATACATTAATTACTGCAGTTTGAGTTTTAATTTACGCTGTTTTGTTTTTCAAAAACAAAATGCTTAAATTTTTTAATTAGATATTTTGAAAAATGTTTCTCATTAAAAAGAAAAACATAAAAATTGTGTTTTGTCATTGCAGAAACCATGAAAGAACACTAATCTATGTCATAGGTACAATGGTTCAAGCTAATTTTTTTTTTCCTTTCTGTGCATTAGGTTTTGGACTTCTAATGTAATTTATCAAAATTATACACACACTGGGTAAAAATGCTTCATTATTCATGTGAATTATTATGTGAGCAAATTACCTGAATGAGGTTTACAGGGTATTACCTGAATTATTACAGGCAAGTAAGTTGGGTGAGCTAAGTGGGACTTAGTCACAGTAGGTCACAAGACTAGCCCCCTCGATGCCCACTTCATCACCACTCACACAAAAAGATAGACCTGACATTAAACTAATAATTAAAATATTAAACATTAACACCAATAATGGTAAATTATAAAATAATGTGAACTGTGTATGATTAGGCTTGCTGGGTACACAAAAGTTCATATTACCACATACCATTTAATTACTGTAGATGGATCACACCACAACACCTGCCTGACACCTAGACCCTACACTGGCCAGTTAGCGATCTAAATGGAAGGACTAATGGCACACTTCCCTGTGAGTGATGGTTGTATCCCTAATCTTCCACCATCCACGTAATTCTTGAGGGCCCGCAAATTTGCTCTCCCAATTCTTCAGCAGGGGACATTAACACGGGTTCCTATTACAAATTCAGGCCTCCACCCCCCCCCCCCCAATTTGCTTCAGAAGATGCCGAATTATTCGCTGAATTTTCCACGAAATCCAGTGCTTACAAATTACAAATGGTGTCTCCCTTCCATGTCACTCAGCAGCTGTTCTACACACACCTCCAATCGAAATTTCTTGAAAGGGTCATATCAGCATCATATTTTATTACACAATTATTGTATTATTCAAATTTACGCATGTTGAATATAATTTTTTCATCAAACTTGCCATATCCCACCGTGGTAGGGTGGTAAAAAAAAACGAAAGCTTCTCTTTTTAACTTTAGTAATGTATACAGTAGAAGGGGTTACTATCCCCATGCTCCCGGCATGTTAGTCGCCTCTTACGGAGGAAGAATTCTGTTCCACTTCCCCGCCCCCCCCTGGAGATAAGAGGAAATAAACAAGAACACGAACAAGAAATTAGGAGAAAACTCAGAGGGGTGTGTATATATATGCTTGTAGATGCATGTGTAGTGTGACTTAAGTGTAAGTAGAAGTAACAAGACGCACCTGAAACCTTGCATGTTTATGAGACAGAAAAAAAGACACCAGCAATCCTACCATCATGTAAAACAATTACAGGCTTTTGTTTTGCTCTCACTTGGCAGGACAGTAGTACCTCCCTGGGTGGTTGATGTCTACCAACTTACTACCACAGGGTGGTAGTACCTCCCTGGGTGGTTGATGTCTACCAACTTACTACCACAGGGTTATAAATATATTTTGTAATATTTTTTTTTTACTCGTACAGAAGAAATAAAGAAACATTTATAATTTTCATATTGTGTGGATATCATTATATTAGAAAGCTGAAATAAATGTTTTATTTATCCAGAAAGAATATTCGCTGTCTTTGATGAAATTATGAACTTAACGCTTGATGCATATCGTAAATCAGTGTGTGTGTGCGTGCATGACTGTGTGCGTGCGTGCCCACTCGTCTGTATGTGATTGCGAGTGTATTCAACTCTTTGTGGTTGCAAGGGTCGATTCACAGCTCCTGACCCCACTTCTTCTTTGGTCACTATTAGGTCCGCTCTCTCCCTGCTCCGTGAGCTGTATCGAACCTCTCCTTAAAGCTATGTATGTATCCTGTCTCCATTACATCAATCTCCAGATTGTTCCACTTCACGACAACTCTATGACTGAAGAAATAATTCCCAAGATTCTTTTGACTCATCTGAGTTTTCGCCATCCAGTTGTGACCCCTTGTTGCTGTGTCCCACCTCTGAATCATTATGTCCCTTTTCACTTTGTCAGTTTCTCTCAGTATTTTATGTCGCTATCATGCCATCCCTATCCCTCTTGTCCTCCAGTGTCGTCAGGTTGATTTCTCTTAAGCTCTCCACGTAGTACATAACCCTTAGTAAAAATCTTAGCACTTTCTCTAATTTCTTGACGTGCTTGACAAGTGTGGGTTCCATACTGGTGCAGCATACTCCAACATGGGCTTGACGTACGCAGTGTTCAGAGTCTTGAATGACTCCTTACTCACGTGTCCTATGTTTGTCAGGCGTCAATAAGCTGCAGCAATTATTTGGCTGATGTGTGCCTCAGGAGATGTGCTCGGTATTACACTTATATCAAGATCTTTTTCCATGGGCAAGGTTGTAGGGATTGAGGGAGGGTTCTGTGAGCATTTTTGTTAGGTGTTACCCCATATCCTGTCTATTGATGCCTGTCCTGTTTCTCTTTCCTTCCACTGGTATCTTTTTACCCTCACTCTCAGATGTTCCCATTCTTTTTGTGTTCTGTCCCTGTCAAGATACACTCAATTATATTCTTGGAAATCTTTTAACAGTGGTTTCCCCTTCTAGGATCCTCTTCCATACCACTTCTGTCTTGAATGTCAGTTTGACTGGGAATGTTTTTTTCCCTCCAGTAACCCCCAATTCTGTGAAAATTTGTTAGCTGGGACATGTCCTTCTCTTCAGTTGTTATAATGATGTTCTCAATTTTTTTTTCTCCCAATACCTTCTTAAATCATAGGTCGTTCCTTCAGCTTCCTGAGGCCCATGAATGATTATTGACCTCTCCCTCTCTTCTTCCCATTTCTTTTCCCTCCATATCTTTGGATTCGATTTAAGTATCTCCTTTGTTGGTTCCCTTGTCATCTCCTGGACTCCCCAGTGGCCTGACATCACTTCTGATAGGTACTTCTTAGCTCCTTCAGCTCTCTCACTGTCCTCCGATGCTCATGTTTCCATCACCTTACTTCTTTCGGTCCTCGTCTCTATATCCTGCTACAGCACTTCCAGTTATTCCATGCTCTGTATTTTTGCCTCATCAGCTAGAGCTCATGTCTCCTACTTCTTGCACGCTGCAGATATCTTCTCCACCACTCTTGTTCCATTTTTGCTCTTGAGCCTTTCTGCCCATTCTTCCTTCACAGACCAGCCATCCTCAGTTCCAAGTTCCCTTGCCTGTATGTCCTACCTTTTGAGATTTTTTTTTTAGTTTATCCTGTTTCGATGCTCTAGCTTCTACACTCTGTAAACTCTGTTTAGAAGTGTGTGTGTGTGTGTGTGTATGTGTGTGTGTGTGTGTGTGTGTTGTTCCTGTGAGGTGGCCTCATCGAGAGTATAAAGACATTAAAATTAATATTCCTCTAAGTAGAAGACTTACATTGTCTTGTGCTCAGTTATCTACAAAGAGCAAAAGAAGTATAATTATTTACTTGACTCAGTTTTAAAAATTCATATCCTTAAAAGTACAGGAAAAGTTGTAAATTTACGGTCCTATATTTTACTGTACCATAGGGTTCGAAAACAATAAGAGTAAGTGGAAAATTAGGGACGGTATTTCTGACAGGTACGAGAAATGGAAACGATATCATGCCGCACCATAGTTCCCGCCTTGCAGTACTTACATAACCTTACAAATGAACTACAGTAGATGTATTTCGACCGCTGCATGATTAGAAAGAGGCATCTTCTGCACCTCTTTATCTCAGCCCTCATTCATGTACATCAACGTTCAGTGATTCAGGTTATCATATAACAACAATCTTTTGTTATCACATGGAAACCAATGTCTCATTTTGATTTAGCTGGCAACCTAACATCTACATATTCATAAACCACTCCAAACCTCCTAAGTACAGTACATCAAAATTAAACCTTCGAAGCCAGACAGAAGATACATTGAAGGTGCAGTACTAAACTCCTGGACAGCCTTCATAGGGATCCCTTCTCGGGGATGTCTGATGACCAGAATGGTCTGTGACCGGTAGAATTTCAAAGCTGAGGCTTCTCTCTGTCTCTCTCTCTCTGTCTCTCTCTCTCTGTCTCTCTCTCTCTCTCTCTCTCTCTCTCTCTCTCTCTCTCTCTCTCTCTCTCTCTCTCTCTCTCTCTCTCTCTGTCCCAGCCACTTCTTCAAGGAATTTTGTTAGCCAAAAATATCACTGGAATTAATCAATGGAATATATTACCTATGCATCACAAATGAATTAATTTTTGGCATCATTTCCTATGGAAATGACAAAGACAATTTTTTAGGCACACTTTTTGGTGTAATAATTTTTAGTTTAAGAGAAATTTGTGTGGATTTTCTTCTCATAAAAGTAAACCCACACAAATTTCTTGTATCTTTTGAAGGACCATTACTGTGGGAATATGTTTTTAAGACATAATTTCAAACAAAGTATATACAACTTGTGTCTAGAGTGCTATTACCTCTACTTTCTATTGTCATTGCCGAATCTACAGTAGAGTTCCTGTACAAAACTTATTCGTGATACTGTCCTGCAGACCTGCCATATCTACGAACGAATTTGTTTCATGAAATCTCTACAGTTTCATTACCAAAGAAAACTTCACGAATTGCACTTTCCACGCCTCTCTTTCTACCAATCAACGAACGACAAATGGGTCTGAATGTCTCAAAATGATTTAAGACTGCTTTTTTTTTTCTCGTCACCAAACTTCCCAAACTATGCTGCGCCCTGCCACTTTACGTCACTAAGCCGGAAAGACATTCCTGACGGTTTGCAGAGGCCAAAGCCCAACTCTACAACAGCCTGTTTCTCAATTTCACCAGCCGGAGAAATGTACACTTGTCTTCCCTCACAGCAGCTAAAGTCATTACCACAAGTCATGTTTAACTACGTCGACTGTCTGAGTCAAGCTCACACCTCACTTACCTTACCACGAGTCTGACCGTGTTGCATCCCCCACCTCTGTCTCTGTCTCTGTCTCTGTCTCTGTCTCTGTCTCTGTCTCTCTCTCTCTCTCTCTCTCTCTCTCTCTCTCTCTCTCTCTCTCTCTCTCTCTCTCTCTTTTCACTGTCCTACTAAAGTCTCTCAGCTCAGGACGACAGATTTAAACACTATTTAGACCGTCCTGTTTGATCTACCACACAGAATAGAGTAGCAGCATATTGATGAATGTATCAAATTTTACTAGATAATCTCTCGTGGTTAAGTGCCTCTCAACAGCACTTGCTTACTTAACACTTTACCTTCTTGCATGGTTGAAGGACACTTGTTCTCTGTTACTGGTGATATTCTAACTTTCCTCGGACCAAACCTAATACATCGCTTTGCTCCCTTTTCCCAAGCGTTGCATGAACCTCACAGGTTTACGCTTCCCCTTGAATATAACAGTAAAAATATTACGGTGTCCCGTGGCCTGGTAGGCAACGGTCTCGCCTCAAGCAATGAGTGTTTGTGGTTCGATTCCAGGCCGGGTGGAAACACTGGGCGTGTTTCCTTACACTTGTTGTCCCCGTTCACATAGCGAGTAAGCAGGTATGTGGGTGTTAGCCGCGGGTTCTTACAACTGCTGTTCCTGTTCACCTAGCAGTAAATAGGTGCCTGGAAATTAGCCGACTCGTGTGGGTCGCATTCAGGGCTTTAAACTGTTCCAAGTAAACAGAAGTATCGGTAAGGGGGGTGGGGGATCACTGTATGTCCGTGATCATTTAAATTGTTGCATAAAAACTTGTGAAGTCTGAAATAATACATACAGAGTCAGTCTGGATAGAATTTTCAGAGGGGTATGAAAAATTTATTTTAGGCGTGACATACCGTCCCCCAAACTTAAATAGGGAACAAAGGAGACTGCTTTGGAGGAAATTGTTAAGCCCACAAGGCACGGTACATAGTAATTCTAGTCAGATTGATTGGAATTTTTTAGTCAGATTGATTGGAATTTTTTGACTGGGAATTTAGAATCTAATTACTTTTTAGAGGTAGTTCAGGATTGTTTTTTGAAGCAGTTTGTGACAGAACCTACAAGGGGAAATAACCTGCTTGACTTGGTTCTGGCAAACAAGGAAACCCTTGTTAATAATTGAGAAGTTACAGAGTAACTCGGCGCAAGTGACCACAAATCTTTAGCATAGATCGGTCCCAGATTTTCGGTTAGCAGATTACAATGGGCTAAGAGAACACTTAGCATCTGTTGACTGGGGTATAGAAGAGAACTATCAATATGACAGCTTTCTAAACACTATACATGCTGCCCAAGACTGGGCCCAAGACTGTTCAACTGCTTCTCAGCATACATAAAGGGGATTACCGATAGACTCTTGGCTGTCTTCAAGCAGGCACTGGACAGGCACCTAAAGTCGGTACCTGACCAGCCGGGCTGTGGTTCGTATGTTGGGTTGCGTGCGGCCTGGTTGATCAGGCCCTGATCCACTATGAGGCCTGGTCACAGACCGGGCCGCAGGGGCGTTGACCCCCGGAACTCTCCCCAGGTAAACTCCAAGTACAGAAATTAGATCGAATAGAAATGACCCAAAATGGATGAATAATTGGCTCAAATATCGTTTAAGGGCAGAAGAAAGGAATTTTTAGGCGCATCAAAAGAGGTGAGGGTTATCTTATGAATCAGTATATTGACATTAAGAGGTACGTTAAAAAAGGAATAAGAAAAGCTAAACGGGACTACGAAATTAAAGTTTCTAGGGATTCAGAAACTAATCTGAAATTTTTTTTTCCAGATTTATCAAACAAAAGTTAGAGATAAGATAGGTCCCCTTATAACAACTCTGGGCATCTTACTGAGAAGGAGAATGAAATGTGCTCGATTTTTAATAATTATTTTCTCTCGGTTTTCACTCAGGAAGATACTAAAAATATCCCAGTAATTTATTTTTATAGTGGACCTATAGAAGATAAATTATGTAATATCAGTCACTACTGAAATGGTT
>NC_091304.1:37351669-37369169 GCF_038502225.1 Cherax quadricarinatus | reverse complement strand
GTAGCTACAAGACACTACAGTGGTGACCTGGAAAGTAGCTACAAGACACTACAGTGGTGACCTGGCTAGTAGCTACAAGACATTACAGTGGTGACCTGGCTAGTAGCTACAAGGTACTACAGTGGTGACCTGGCTAGTAGCTACAAGGTACTACAGTGGTGACCTGGCTAGTAGCTACAAGACACTACAGTGGTGACCTGGGTAGTAGCTACAAGACACTACAGTGGTGACCTGGCTAGTAGCTACAAGACACTACAGTGGTGACCTGGCTAGTAGCTACAAGACACTACAGTGGTGACCTGGCTAGTAGCTACAAGACACTACAGTGGTGAAAATATAAACACATATGCAGTATAATGTGATCCTTTATTGACTACGTTTCGCCCACACAGTGAGCTTTTTCAAGTCACAAACAGATCTACCTGGGGTGGAAGGGACGCGAGTATTTATAGTCAGGTTCAGAATGCTGAGGTCAGGTGGAGAATGCTGCATCTGATGATGTACCGAGTGGGGTTATAGAGTCTAAAATCTTGGGTAGCTTGGAAAGGAGATTGGATAAGTTTGTGAGCAGACCTTCTACAGTGTTCTTCCATTCCTGTGTTCTTATGTGGGATAGCGATGAAGAAGTTTCTTGGCAAGTGGTTCAGCTATGTTATAGAAGCCACTATTCTGGTCGAAGTTGTCGGATATAGAAATAAGTGATGATTCCAGGATTCTTCGGTATTGAGTGTTGTCTTCTGTGGCGATTAGTCTTGAGTTTCTGTAGTTTATCAAGTGGTTGTTTGAATTACGGTGTTGTACACAGGCATTCCTTGTGTCGTCAGACCTGCTTGCGTACTGGTGTTCTGAAATACGTGTTTGGAGGTCCCTTGATGTTTCGCCCACGTATAATTTGTTGCAGTCATTACAAGGGATTATGTATACCCCTGCAGAGGGTGGAAGCTTGTTCCATGTTTAAAAGTTAACATAGAGTTTAGGGGGTTTAAAATACCTGTCTTGGGGTAAATATAAAGTTATTTCAAAATACAGTGGACCCCCGCATAACGATCACCTCCGAATGCGACCAATTATGTAAGTGTATTTATGTAAGTGCGTTTGTACGTGTATATTTGGGGGTCTGAAATGGACTAATCTACTTCACAATATTCCTTATGGGAACAAATTCGGTCAGTACTGGAACCTGAACATACTTCTGGATTGAAAAAATATCGTTAACCGGGGGTCCACTAATCCACCCTAAGCCCACTCAACTTCGTAAACTCCTACAGAAAATGTTAAATAGGTGGTTAAAACGTTAGAAAATATACATATATTCTACATAACAATATATATGCAACACACAATCTGCCTTCAACACATTTCACATATTACAAAATAATACACTAGTATACTGCTACTAGTTAATTAAAGTTAGGCCATAGGAAAATTACACATACCCACAACTGTGGGTCTCCATACCTTCCCTCCCTCCCTTCTCGGCTGGGTTCCAGCCTCCAGGTGAAAAACTATTACCTCTGTACTCGCCACAACTCACACAGCACCCACATAAATACCAGGGCCATGCTCATGCCAGGGCCATCTTAACCCACACACTACTTACCTCAACCTGGCTCCAAAACACCTTCCCATCTGCTTCTCCCTAGTGACACCACACGTCTCACTCAGTTGTTCACGTCTAATAGGTATCCCACTGGCCTTGTCTAATACATGTCTACTTAAACGCTGACAACTGTCATTTATGCAACTTTTTTTTCCCACAATACAAATACATCACATTTTTGTACAACAATGGGGTATCCTGCACAACAACTCAACCTTTTACACCTTCACAGAACACATCATCTTCAACAATCAACCTTGTACACTTTCACAGAAAACATCATCTTCAACAATCAATCTTGTACACTTTCACAGAACCGACTATCTTCACCACTCAACCCTGTACACCTTCACAGAACCGACCATCTTCGCCACTCAACCCTGTACACCTTCACAGAACCGACCATCTTCACCACTCAATTTTGCACACCTTCACAAAGAAATTCATCATCATTTCTCAATTCTCAACTTTTTAAGTGCATAATTCATCGTCACATGATTCATGTGCACTGCTCAAGCCTGAACATCTTCACAGCACCGTTCATCTTCAGTGCTATAGCCTACACATCTTCAAAGCACCGTTCACCTTCAGTACTATAGCTTACACATCTTCACAGCACCGTTCACCTTCTGTGCTATAGCCTATATAGCATCATTCATAAAAGTATTTGTTAAATACAGGTACGTACACTATCACATACAAACTATATAAATTATACATCGGACACAGACACGTACAAGATCAATTACAAACATAAACAAACACATATGAGTGACTCAAAGACAAAATACAGTATTTGTTCTTGTCGTCCTCCTAACGCAATGTTGGTTACATAATTTTTTTGTGAAGCGTTAAACTCGTGTGGATCACCCAACATAAGGAAGCGATGAGGCTCGATACCTGATCAACTAATGGCGTGAGAGAAAAGTTACTTTACTCTCCAGCTTCTTCAGAGACTTGGGTCTTTACCTAGATTAAAACTCTCGCATCATTAAACAGTCATTATCAGTAATAATAAGTACAAGTGTTTAAAACATTAACTTAAGCCTGAGAATGAATAGTTTCCATTTGGTAATTGTTAAAAATTGTGTTACAGCGCTAAACTGGAGAACAGTGTGTGTTAGTAGCAGAGTAGAGGATATATACATACATATATATATATATATAAAGTAAAAGGACACAAGTGCAACTAATGTGACATTTATTGTGGCAACGTTTCGCTCTCCAGGAGCTTTATCAAGCCATTACAAACAATACATGGACACAGAGGGTATATAAAGGCTCAGAGTGAGGTGTAATACTAGTGAGGTACCATTTCGATGTTCACTAGTGGTAGTAGTAGTAGTAGTGGTAGTGACAAAAGTAATACAATATGGTAGAGCAATTAATTCGTACGAGAGTAAAAGGATATAAAAGTTATTACTTGGGTAACATAAAAATAGGTTGTCCAACCTATTTTTATGTTACCCAAGTAATAACTTTTATATCCTTTTACTCTCGTACGAATTAATAGCTCTACCATATTGTATTACTTTTGTCACTACCACTACTACTACTACTACCACTAGTGAACATCGAAATGGTACCTCACTAGTATTACACCTCACTCTGAGCCTTTATATACCCTCTGTGTCCATGTATTGTTTGTAATGGCTTGATAAAGCTCCTGGAGAGCGAAACGTTGCCACAATAAATGTCACATTAGTTGCACTTGTGTCCTTTTACTTTACATATTGTCGGTAATTCTACCAACTTGGTATCTTGACTGGAATAGAAGTGTGTGAGATCATTTTTATTGGTGAGTTTCCGATAAACTTGAAAACTTAGGTTGTTGTCTAATTTGTGAATGAGGACGTCGAGGAAAGGTAGCTTGTCATTGGACTCTTCTAGTATAAACTGGATCGCCGGTTCAACTGCGTTGAGCCTTGCCTGAAGATCCCGTACATCAAAACGTTTTGGAGTTATTACGAGGACATCGTCCACGTAACGTTACCAAGTGACGCTTGAAGGGATGATGTTGGCGAAGTGTTCGGACTCTAGGTGTTCCATGTATAAGTTGGCTAGGACGGCACTTATGGGGGACTCAAATTTACCACCAACATACGCAAACCTAACTATCAACTCAGTCTAGTTACCGAACACTAGAGTCCGAACACTTCGCCAACATAATCGAGTCCATCACCCTAACTGTTGCATATGTGTCTTACCTAACAAGCTGTCGGTATTTTATACCATTTTAATGTTGTGTACGAATGGTATATAATACCGACAAGATGAGAGTAAGACACATGGGAGATTCTGAAGCAGAAGAAAGAATCCTGGCGCTTATATAGTAACGTCAGGTGTAGCAGAATCTCCACGACTATGGTGCTGTTCGCACCTACTCCTAGGTTGAGGGACTGATTACCTCATCTTCTGTACATAGTTCTACTGTCTTCAAGTTATGTCCTAGAATTTGTATTGATAAAGCCACTGGATGGCGAAACGTCTACAATAAAGATACCCAGATGTTGCACATGTGTCTTACTCTCACCATTTTAATGTTCAATCTGTCAGACACTGCAACACAAGGGTATCTTGGTACAGACCTGCAATCAACTTCGACAACCTCTACTAGTGAGAACGGCTGGATTTGAGAGGGACCTGACCTCCCAACATCTGCGTTCTTACCTCTTCTAGTGACCTACGTCTCACCTCCTGGCGCTATATAAGGCTCCATCCTGTCACTTCATCTCCATATTGTTTCATACTATGGAACAATGCTCTTCTCCAGACTGAGGGACTGACCACCTCAAAACTTTAAGGGTGATGGACTGATTACATCGTCTTCAAGTATCTTCTGCTTCTATCAACTTTTCTGTACTCGACTGAAGAAGCCTACTATGTAGGCGAAACGTTTCGAAATAAAGATACCTAACTGTTGCATATGTGTCTTACCTAACAAAGACTGCAAGAAAAGAGCTCTTCAGATCATTTATTCTCCACGTATCAACACCACTCCCAACAAAGTTATAATTCTTCCCAACAGCCAGGCTGCACTGAACGTCTCAAAAGTACTTTCACAAGCTAACACCAGAGTCGCCATCGCTTCTAGCACTTCGATAAAGGATCTAACCAGGACAAAATCCAAGCACCACGAACCAGTCAATGCAGGAGTTTACACTATACCCTGTGGGGGCTGTGACAAGATTTACGTAGGTGAAACAGCAAGAAACCTCGACACCCGCCTCAATGAACACATTTACGCATGTAGGAACGATAACTTGAACAACGCCTGTGTACAACACCGAAATTCCACCAATCATCTCATGAAATTCAGAGACGCCCAATTAGTGATCAAAGAAACTAATTTCCGCAGACGCAAGTGCCTCGAATCAGCATTGATCGCTGTTTCGAATACAATTAAACAAAACAACGGCAGCTTCACCATCTCCGATGTCTTAGCAAGAATCCTCCTGAAAACAGTAAACCCTGCCATCACATAGCCTCTCCTGTTATACTACACAAAGCACATTACAGAGAGTGAACACTGAAACAAGCTGCCTCTTTCCAGTCTATATTTGTCCAACCTATTTTTATGTTACCCAAGTAATAGCTTTTATATCCTTTTACTCATGTACGAATTAATTGCTCTACCATATTGTATTACTTTTGTCACTACCACTACTACTACTACCACTGTTGAACATCGAAACGTTACCTCACTAGCATTGCACCTCACTCTGAGCCTTTATATACCCTCTGCGTCCATGTATTGTTTGTAATGGCTTGATAAAGCTCCTGGAGAGCGAAACGTTGCCACAATAAATGTCACATTAGTTGTACTTGTGTCCTTTTACTTTACATATTGTCGGTAATTCTACCAACTTTATTACATATATATATATATATATCACATGGCACTGTCTCTGAATCTTCAATAAAAACTGCAAATTAGGAAAAATACAGAAGCTCCAGTTGTAAAGCTGTAAAATACAGTGTAATACAGCTGTACAGAACATAAATCTTGAAGCCGCTCAGAATTTGTATTATTAAATTATCAGCGTTGAATGGTGAAGGCAATTGGATGAGGCACTCAGAAATTATCACTTGAAAATCAGTATTTATTTTTTCTCAGTTTGTTCCACAAAAAAAAAAAAGCAAACTGATATTAACTTCTACTAGTGTACTAAGTTTAAGTAAGAAATTCTGTAAGAGTGATCAAAATTTTGGGTTCATAACGAACCATAATTATATATTATGTTGCTTTAACCTAAGATAATACAATAAAGTCAAATGCTGTGCGTTATTTCTGATCAGATGTTCTGTTGTAGATATGCCGGTATAATCGCCCGGCCAGGGCCTTTTCCAAAAGGTGGTCCGGCCTTGGCTCCCTGTCGAGGGAGTGTCTCAGACCAATGTCTGCCATGGGAGGAGGTACAAGTACCTCTTCATCCTCTGAAACCAGCTGTCCCCAGGCCTAGCTCCATTCCCCACCCCCAAGGGGCACGGAGGGAGAAGCTAGGCACCTTGGGCTGCCACAAACCCCATCTCACACTGGGCTCGAAGGGTGTGGCAGCTGCATAGCAGCAGACGATATCAGGAGGGGTAAAGGCAGCAAGCACTAGATGATCCTTATGGAGCCTCACCCCCAGCTTTGGGCATTAAGCCCGAGCGCTGGAGAAGCTCAAGAATGCCTCTTGTTGTGTGTGTTGTTGCTGCTACTTCACTTCTCCGTTGCACTCTTCTTCTTGATCATGAGACATTCTCGAGTTATATCACAAATATCAGTTTGTTCAATAAAAATGGCACACTAAAACTTATACAACCTGAAATCAAGGCGTAGCTTCCTTTAGATAAAACAAGACAACACTAAAAGTTGAAAGCCGATCAGAAGATGCGCAGCCTAAAGCCAATAAATTTACCATTCATTGCATAAGATGAACCAGTTGTTAAGAATTGATGCCGTTCACAAGTGTTATATTTTAATGAGGGGAAGACGCTAAACCAGTAGGGATCATGCAGCGCCAATGGAATGTAATCCAGTCAAATTTGACCCGAGAAAGGATCAAAGATCAAGAGCCCCTCACCAGCATCAAGGGAAAACAATGCAATAATGTAAAATAATGATATAAAGCAGAGGCACAACGTAAGGATGAATAAATTAACAAAGTAATGTTAAGAGTCACATAAAGCACTAAAAGAAAACGTATTTAAAGGAAGTTAGGCTAATATAAGCCAGCGTAATCTAGCCTAGCATAGTCTAGCCTAGGATAGTCTAGCCTAGCGTAGTCTAGCCTAGCATAATCTAGCCCAGCATAGTCTAGCCCAGGATAGTCTAGCCTAGCATAGTCTAGCCTAGCATAATCTACCCTAGCATAGTCTAGCCTAGGATAGCCTAGCCTAGCATAGTCCAGCCTAGCATAGTCTAGCCTAGCATAGTCTAGCCTAGCATAGTCTAGCCTAGCATAGTCTAGCCTACCATAGCCTAGCCTACCATAGTCTAACCTACCATAGTCTAGCCTAGGATAGTCTAGCCTAGCATAATCTAGCCTAGCATAGTTAGCCTAGAATAGTCTAGCCTAGCATAGTCTAGCCTAGCATAATCTAACCTAGCATATTCTAGCGTAGCATAGTCTAGCCTACCATAGTCTAGCCTACCATAGTCTAGCCTACCATAGTCTAGACTAGCATAGTCTAGCCTACCATAGCCTAGCCTACCATAGTCTAGCCTACCTTAGACTAGCCTACCTTAGACTAGCCTACCATAGTCTAGCATAGCATAGTCTAGCCTACCATAGTCTAGCTTACCATAGTCTAGCCTACCATAGTCTAGCCTACCATAGTCAAGCCTACCATAGTCTAGACTAGCATAGTCTAGCCTACCATAGTCTAGCCTACCTTAGACTAGCCTACCATAGTCTAGCCTACCATAGTCTAGCCTAGTATAATCTAACCAATCATAGTCTAGCGTAGCATAGTCTAGCCTACCATAGTCTAGCGTAGCATAGTCTAGCCTACCATAGTCTAGCGTAGCATAGTCTAGCCTACCATAGTCTAGCGTAGCATAGTCTAGCCTACCATAGTCTAGACTAGCATAGTCTAACCTACCATAGTCTGGCCTACCATAGTCTAGCCTACCATAGTCTAGCCTACCATAGTCTAGCCTACCATAGACTAGCCTACCATAGTCTAGCCTACCGTAGTCTAGCCTACCATAGTCTAGCCTACCATAATCTAGCCTACCATAGTCTAGCCTACCATAGACTAGCCTTCCATAGTCTAGCCTTCCATAGTCTAGCTTACCATAGTCTAGCCTGCAATAGTCTAGCCTGCAATAGTCTAGCCTGCCATAGCCTAGCCTACCATAGCCTAGCCTACCATAGTCTAGCCTACCATAGTCTAGCTAACCATAGTCTAGCCTACCATAGTCTAGCCTACCATAGTCTAGCCTACCATAGTCTAACCTACCATAGTCTAGCCTACCATAGTCTAGCCTACCGTAGTCTAGCCTACCATAGTCTAGCCTACTATAGTCTAGCCTACCATAATCTAGCCTACCATAATCTAGCCTACCATAGTCTAGCCTACCATAGTCTAGCCTTCCATAGTCTAGCCTACCATAGTCTAGCCTGCCATAGTCTAGCCTGCCATAGTCTAGCCTGCCATAGTCTAGCCTGCCATAGTCTAGCCTACCATAGCCTAGCCTACCATAGTCTAGCCTACCATAGTCTAGCCTACCATAGACTAGCTTACCATAGTCTAGCCTACCATAGTCTAGCCTACCATAGTCTAGCCTACCATAGTCTAGCCTACCATAGTCTAGCTAACCATAGTCTAGCCTACCATAGTCTAGCTTACCATAGTCTAGACTAGCATAGTCTAGCCTACCATAGTCTAGCTTACCATAGTCTAGCCTTCCATAGTCTAGTCTACCAAAGTCTAGCCTACCATAGTCTAGCCTACCATAGTCTAGCCTACCATAGTCTAGCTAACCATAGTCTAGCCTACCATAGTCTAGCTTACCATAGTCTAGACTAGCATAGTCTAGCCTACCATAGTCTAGCCTACCATAGTCTAGCCTTCCATAGTCTAGCCTTCCATAGTCTAGCCTACCATAGTCTAGCCTTCCATAGTCTAGCCTTCCATAGTCTAGCCTTCCATAGTCTAGCCTACCATAGTCTAGCCTACCATAGTCTAGCCTACCATAGTCTAGCCTACCATAGTCTAGCGTAGCATAGTCTAGCCTACCATAGTCTAGCGTAGCATAGTCTAGCCTACCATAGTCTAGCGTAGCATAGTCTAGCCTACCATAGTCTAGACTAGCATAGTCTAACCTACCATAGTCTGGCCTACCATAGTCTAGCCTACCATAGTCTAGCCTACCATAGTCTAGCCTACCATAGACTAGCCTACCATAGTCTAGCCTACCGTAGTCTAGCCTACCATAGTCTAGCCTACCATAATCTAGCCTACCATAGTCTAGCCTACCATAGACTAGCCTTCCATAGTCTAGCCTTCCATAGTCTAGCTTACCATAGTCTAGCCTGCAATAGTCTAGCCTGCAATAGTCTAGCCTGCCATAGCCTAGCCTACCATAGCCTAGCCTACCATAGTCTAGCCTACCATAGTCTAGCTAACCATAGTCTAGCCTACCATAGTCTAGCCTACCATAGTCTAGCCTACCATAGTCTAACCTACCATAGTCTAGCCTACCATAGTCTAGCCTACCGTAGTCTAGCCTACCATAGTCTAGCCTACTATAGTCTAGCCTACCATAATCTAGCCTACCATAATCTAGCCTACCATAGTCTAGCCTACCATAGTCTAGCCTTCCATAGTCTAGCCTACCATAGTCTAGCCTGCCATAGTCTAGCCTGCCATAGTCTAGCCTGCCATAGTCTAGCCTGCCATAGTCTAGCCTACCATAGCCTAGCCTACCATAGTCTAGCCTACCATAGTCTAGCCTACCATAGACTAGCTTACCATAGTCTAGCCTACCATAGTCTAGCCTACCATAGTCTAGCCTACCATAGTCTAGCCTACCATAGTCTAGCTAACCATAGTCTAGCCTACCGTAGTCTAGCTTACCATAGTCTAGACTAGCATAGTCTAGCCTACCATAGTCTAGCTTACCATAGTCTAGCCTTCCATAGTCTAGTCTACCATAGTCTAGCCTACCATAGTCTAGCCTACCATAGTCTAGCCTACCATAGTCTAGCTAACCATAGTCTAGCCTACCATAGTCTAGCTTACCATAGTCTAGACTAGCATAGTCTAGCCTACCATAGTCTAGCCTACCATAGTCTAGCCTTCCATAGTCTAGCCTACCATAGTCTAGCCTTCCATAGTCTAGCCTTCCATAGTCTAGCCTACCATAGTCTAGCCTACCATAGTCTAGCCTACCATAGTCTAGCCTACCATAGTCTAGCCTACCATAGTCTAGCCTACCATAGTCTAGCCTACCATAGTCTAGCCTACCATAGTCTAGCCTACCATAGTCTAGACTAGCCACATGGTTACAACATAAACATATCATTTTACATCGTTAATAATTAGTGGTACAGTTAACCATAATTTCACAATATTAACAAGGTACAAGGCACAGATATATAATGAACATTTCATAGGCTGGCTTAACTCTCCCGGCTTGAGGCTGGCTTAATTCTCCCGGCTTGAGGCTGGCTTAACTCTCCCGGCTTGAGGCTGGCTTAACTCTCCCGGCTTGAGGCTGGCTTAACTCTCCCGGCTTGAGGCTGGCTTAACTCTCCCGGCTTGAGGCTGGCTTTCCCCAGCTGGTTATTTGATTAAAAAACGCCTTTATATCAATATATGGGTTTCCCTAACTACAATATAAATTAATACTAGTTTTTGAACTCACCTGTTAGCAGCTGGAATACTTACCTTGCTAGAATAATGCGCTACAAGAAAGGTAGATTCCAGGAGCTGCCATTGTTCATCATTTCAAAACTGATTTTATCATACAAAATTACTCTATACAACAACACGTCTACACAAAATTTAACGATGGTTCATAACCATTTATTATCTATTACGATAAACTGAAGCTCTAAAACATTAACTAGATGCGGAGTAATGAATTAATGTATTTCTAGCTAAACAACACCGCTAGTGACAACATATTGGAACATTATGAACTGAGGAACAACAACAACAACAACAACAACAACAACAACAACAACAACAACAACAACAACAACAACAACAACAACAACAACAACAACAACAACAACAACAGGCGTTAATCTTCGTATCATAAAACATTTTTTCAGTTAATTAACACGTTGTACAATAATGTTAACATTCATTTACGGATGTTGAGCTCCTTATATTCATTATACCAGATTCTTCAGAGTCTCAGAGCCTCAGAGTCTCACAGTCTCAGAGTCTCAGAGCCTCAGAGTCTCAGAGCCTCAGAGTCTCACAGTCTCAGAGTCTCAGAGCCTCAGAGTCTCAGAGCCTCAGAGTCTCACAGTCTCAGAGTCTCAGAGCCTCAGAGTCTCAGAGCCTCAGAGTCTCACAGTCTCAGAGTCTCAGAGCCTCAGAGTCTCAGAGCCTCAGAGTCTCAGAGCCTCAGAGTCTCAGAGCCTCAGAGTCTCACAGTCTCAGAGTCTCAGAGCCTCAGAGTCTCAGAGCCTCAGAGTCTCACAGTCTCAGAGTCTCAGAGCCTCAGAGTCTCAGAGCCTCAGAGTCTCAGAGCCTCAGAGTCTCAGAGCCTCAGAGTTTCAGAGTCTCAGAGTTTCAGAGTCTCAGAATCTCAGAGCCTCAGAGTTTAGTCTCAGAGTCTGAGTCTCAGAGTCTCAGAGCCTAAGGATCTAAGAGCCTCAGAGTCTCGGAGCCTCAGAGCCTAAGATCCTCGGAGTCTCAGAGACTCAGATTTGTAGAGAGATAAAAGGTGGATATATTTCAGAATATCAATACGTAAGTAATAATTACAATAGTAATAACTACAACAACAATAATAATAATAATAATAATAATAATAATATATTTAAGAGAAATCACAGACTACTTGAGTTTATTTAATTAATAAAATAACATATAGCTTTGGGAATTATAAATTTCAGGAACTGATAGGAGCATCCGCTATTAGTTACCATGTGTCAAAGGCATTTGTCGATAGACACTGTGTTGCTATATTCTTGTGGCAGAGACCGTTGTGTTGCAACGCTGGCGACTCTGGGAGACTGCATCTGGGATACTTACAGAGTGTATCACAAACTGTGTCTGGGACGCTTAGAGAATGCAGCAGTCACTGAGTTGGAACGTTGATAGACTGTAGCATTCAATGCCATGGATGCTGATAGACTGTAGCAGCCACTGTGTCTAAGAAGCTGATAGACTAGCAGTCACTGTGTCTGGGATGCAGCTTGATTGCAGCAGTCACTGAGTATGAGACTCTGAGAGAAAATATAGCCCACTGTATTTGGAAAGCTGAGAGACTGTAGCAGCCACTGTGTCAGGGTCGCTGACAGTTTATATCAGACACTGTGTCAGAGATGCTGAAAGACTAGCTACTACTCTCTCTGACGCTGACAGACTAAAGCAGCTACTGTATCAAAGACTATAATAACCACCACGTTTCTGACACTGATGTACTGTAGCTGCCACTGTGTCTGGTACAACGATATACTGTATCAGCCACGGTACTGCTGTGTCTGGGACACTGATATACTTCAACAGCCACGGTGTCTGGGACACTGATATACTGTAGCAGCCACGGTATTGCTCTGCCTGGGATACTGATATACTGTAGCAGCCACGGTATTGCTGTGTCTGGGACACTGATATACTGCAGCAGCCACAGTGTCTGGGACGCTGATATACAGTAGCTAATGCTGAGTCCATGACGCAGATTGACTGTAGAAGTCACTGTGTCTGGGATACTGATAGACTGGATCTCCTATACTGTCTGGTACGCTGATAGACTGTAGCATCTACTTTGCCAGGGACGCTGAAAGACTGAAGCAACCACTGCGTCTCTAAAGCTGATAGACTGAAGCAGCCACTTTGTCTGATAAAATGAAAAACTGGAGAAGTCAGTGTGTTTAAGACGCTGATAGACTGTAGCAGCTACCGTGTCTGAGAGGCTGATAGATTGTGGCAACCACTGTGTTTGGGACGCTGTCACAATAGCCACTTTGCCTGGGGCTTTACACAAATAACCCGCACATAAAAGACAGAAGCTTACGACGACGTTTCGGTCCGACTTGGACCATTGACAAAGTCACACTAACAGAGGAGGAGCAGGACGGCTATATATAGGCAGGAAGAGGTGGAGGTAGTAGTAGTGGTAGTAGTAGTAGTAGTAGTAGTACAAGAATTGTATATAATACCGACAGGATGAAATGACACATGCACAACACCCGGGGCTTTGATAGACTGCTTAAGCCACTGAATCTAGGACGCTGAGAGACTGTTGCAGCCAAATGTCTGGGACACTGATACACTGTAGCAACCACACTTTCAGTGTGTGTAGAACACTGAGAGTGTATTGCAGCTTCTGTGTCTGGAATGCTGATACATTGTATCAGTCACTGTATCTAAGACACTAATAGGCTATTGCAGTCAGTGTGTCTAGGACGCTGAGCAACTGTAGCAGCCACTGTGCTGTTGTGTCTGAGACTCTGATAGTCTACAGCAGTTTCTACTAGTAGAAGGCTGGTAGTGTGTAACGGTCATTGAGACTGGACGCTGAGAGACTATAGCAGCCATTGAATCAGGGACGCTGATAGGTGAAGCAGTCATTGTGACTGTGGCGCTGTTTGACTGTTTTAGTATCAGTGTATGGTTCGCTGTTCCCTCGCATTCCTCATCCGTTCTATTGATTGCTGTGAGTTTATTTTATACTTTGTGTCATATTAATTCGTTATTTTTACCATAGCATAGAACATGAAATATATGGCAATATTTCTTCATATTATTTTCTGTGACCCACTGGAAGATCTGTCTCATGTCTAAATGGAGGTTTGCTGTAAGATAAGATAAGATAAGATAAGATTTCGTTCGGATTTTTAACCCCAGAGGGTTAGCCACCCAGGATAACCCAAGAAAGTCAGTGCGTCATCGAGGACTGTCTAACTTATTTCCATTGGGGTCCTTAATCTTGTCCCCCAGGATGCGATACACACCAGTCGACTTACACCCAGGTACCTATTTGCTGCTAGGTGAACAGGACAACAGGTGTAAGGAAACGCGTCGAAATGTTTCCACCCGTCGGGAATCGAACCCGGGCCCTCCGTGTGTGAAGCGGGAGCTTTAGCCACCAGGCCACCGGGCCTACTATTATCTACAGAGAATGATAAAGTCCCATGATTTTTAATGTCTATGTCGGATATGAGAAAAAAGAGAATTTGTGTCGAGCTCTGTGCCTTGAAAACCAGAGAATTTTACTGAGGAACTCATTGATTTCTCTTTAGTGACTTTTAAATCACAGAACTTGTGGGGTTTGAGCCCATGGCAGTAAGTCCTAAAGCTCACAGGCCAGTGCGTTAGTCACTCGGCCAGCTGGTTCTTCCTAGAGCCAGGTGGCCGAGTGGTTGACACACCTGCAATGGATTGAAAGCCCACCTTCTCTGTGATTTGTTTGCAATCGTCTTATTACGATGTCGTGAGTGGAGAGTAGTGAATATTACTGTTCACGTTCGATGCGTAAAAAAGTTGAAGATATCTCTGCTAAATTAACCGGATAATTAATTTGTACCGACTTTGATTCTTCAAGGTGAAGAATTAGACACATGTGCAACATCTAGGTATCTTTATTGTAGATGTTTCGCCACACAGTGGCTTTATCAGTACAAAGCCAGGGACATAATTGGAAGACAGTAGAACTAGATACAAAAGATGAGGTAATCAGTCCCTCAGCCTTGGAGTTGGTGAAGAACACCGTAGTCGTGAAGAGCCGTCAGACTTTATAAACAGGCTGTAATTCAATTGGGATAATATTCCAAGTCTTAACACATACTTGAATACGTCACTGCAGTGTATGAGACAATGATTCGTGAACTAGCTGAGATATATCAGCAAGATATTACGTTAGTTTGCACGAATGGTCAAACTTAACAAGGTCTCAAAGTTTATAAATAAATACCACTTTTTTTCTCAAATTAACATTATGAAATCAGCATCTTTTCAGACCTTCACTGCTAATCGTTTACATTATTTACGTTAATACCTAGTTCCACTAATGGAAAGTTTACACTGGTATAGTCAACTTTTGATTGAGCACAAGGCTGACTGAGAGCAGCATCAATGTCAGTTGCATGATCACTCCCTAGGTCTCAGTGCACATTGATGTGATCAAGACTATTCTGTATCAGTCATTTTGACAGTGGAGGTAAAAGGAAATGTGTAATTGCAGGGATACCAAGCAACATCCTATCACTCACAAGTAAGTCGCTTATTGGCACTGAGGGGTTTCACAGACAAGGTAGTTTGTATTTTGATCAGGATCCTGACCACAGAATATTGGATGTGATAGACAATTTCTTTCAACTTCCTCCTCACTGAAAGGAAAATCATCAACGATTCCACCAACAACATGCCTTGATACAACGACAGATTATATCGATATATTATATTGATATATTGATAGATCAATAAAAGAACGATCACGGATTAATAAAGGCAAATCAAGCACCAAAGTAGTTTTTTAGCACTCATATATTCACACATATATTCATATATTCTAATAAGATAGAGAGCTAAGGTGAGTTCGCTCACTGCTATTGGCTAATAAATTCATTCGACAGATTACTAGTATATGTAATCAGCCAGCTAGTGAGAGACTGTCCTCCAGACCAGAGGGTAAATATCATCTCGGTCTGCTAGTAATCCATCACCCTGACTGGCTAACATTTAACTGGCAGCCATTCACAGAACAGTTGGACGACCCAACAAATGCACAACCATAAATGCTGGCTCGGCTAATAAAGAGGTAATGCAAGAAGTAGATGTGTGATCTAACTAGTAACTGTAACATACTCAGTGCACACGACGTCTCATCCCAGAAACATTGCCAACAACATTTTGTTCTCCTGACAGGTGTTCAAAAGTAGGATTATTCTCCTTAATGGCCAAAGGCCATCTTACTAACCTGTTCAAAGGTTGTTTTTCTCACACTTAAGGAGAAAAGGTGCATAGTCTACCATAATACGTACTAGGTACTCATAAATTACATTGCAGAAATTCATGAAAGTCCCAACAATTGCTAGCGCCTTCTGCTCAGTTATTGTAAAATTCTATTCAGCTTTAGTTAAACGTCCTAGTTGCAAACACTAATGAATTATATGTATCATCTGTCTTTTGTGCTAAGATTGTACTTAACACACTGAGACTGGCATCTGTTCTTAAAATGATAGGCTTCTCAAAATTAGAAAATAAGAGAAGAAAAGCAGAAGTTATTTTTTCCCTTAGGTGAGCCAGAAAACTAACAAAGTTAACAGCAGTTTGTGCAATGGGAAAATTCTGGACAGCATTATTTTGTTTTTGTCACTTATAATATCTCTAGAGGTTATGTGACAAGGGAATTAAATTTTAAACTTTATAAATTGATATGTTAGATTAGCTGATATAAATCAGCTTAGTACCAGATATAATCTCAAGCTGCAACTTCATATTTTTAGACTTGACGATCAAAGCTCCCATGGTCATCAGTGAGTCAGGAAAATGTAATAGCTACATAAACCAAAATCCCCTTTGAACAAATAATAACGACCTGTAGGGGTCGAGGAAGCTGGTAACTCTTGCGTTTTTCTCTGCAGTGTAACCTATGAAAACCCTTGATGCAAATCTGATGTCGAGAAGACTTTATTATCATCTTTGTTTCTGAGCAAATTTTCAAGAACTGGTATCAGAACATGATATATGTTAGTCTTTGCACTCTGATCAAGTAAAGTAATAATTGACTATAAAGTACCTTGAGCACCAACATCAGTATTGCAATCCACAATGAATTACTTTGTTATGACACCACTACTAAGCATCAGATTCTCACATTCTTCTACAACTTTACATTGAGAATGCAACAATCTGTATGTAGGGATGTTCAGAAGATATGCTTCATACCTATATCCAAAGAAATACGGTGGCTGAGCTGAGTATGTAATCCCACATTTTCATCAGTCATACTACAAGCTTTCTCTGTTTACCATTCAAATAAACCTTTAATTTGGGATAAAATTATCCTTCCTTGGAAAAAAAAAAATACTGAGCCACTGGTCCTCCCTAACACGATAAAGATTGTAAACAAGCTTTACCATGATGTTTGACCA
Source organism: Cherax quadricarinatus (assembly GCF_038502225.1). NCBI lineage: Eukaryota > Metazoa > Arthropoda > Malacostraca > Decapoda > Parastacidae > Cherax > Cherax quadricarinatus. The sequence goes on along the minus strand of NC_091304.1, from coordinate 37,352,297 downwards.
GAGTGAGAGATTTCTTCCATAGGTGTGGAGAAAATTTCTCCAGGAGGGAGGGTATCAGCCCCTTTCAGCCCTCTCAGAAAGGGCAATGGCGTCTTGCTTCTGCAATAACACTTTTAATTGAAAACATATGACCGTGTGTCATGATCAAGTCACGTCATGGCTGACCAGTGTTGAAATCATGTGTGGTTTAATGAGAGAATTAATCTCTGTACAACAACAGGAAAGGTACAGGAAACTTCTACCTCACTTTATTCACATGTGGGACAATAATGCCAGGATAACGAACAAAGAACACTGATCCGCCCGTTTTTATGCTCAAACACAATAACAATAAACCTATTACCAAGAAGTGTGCACAGCTTCTTTAGTAACATTATGGTGAACAAACCTTGATGAACAGTGTAACCAGCAAGTGTTGCGAGTTTCCAGTCTGAGTGGAAGACGTGGACATTCTCAAAGATACTATTCTTCAATCAAGACACCGATACCCGGGTGTAAGGGTCCGATATAAATCCCAGGTAAGTCTGTTTTGATGTATGGTAGTTCAGTTGACTGCGCAATTGAGAACTAATGTACGATCTAGGCAAATTACCATAAGCCCCGGTAATAGGTGGACCTTTTAGCCCAG
>NC_091304.1:37256788-37351569 GCF_038502225.1 Cherax quadricarinatus | reverse complement strand
TAGTTATTATTGAATAGAATAATCAGGATACTAGAGAGATCCATAAATAATAAATAAAAATAATTTTGCTGGAACTCGCCTGCCGAGGCTTGGTGACTCTCGATTTCGGTTTTAAGATCATCGTTAATGGTTTTGTGTATCGGTATATCTGAATAATCTCAAGACTATTCGACCTGTCAAAACTGTGACAGCATTGTACCTTACAAATGAAGATATACTTAAAACACCAAAAATATCTTTAAGGTAAGTCATTGACAAGCTATACTTCTCCCAGGGTTGACGAGGAAGGTATTTCCTTCAGTTTCAAGAAACATCCTCGCCTCCTTTCTCAGTTCATAAATGAATTTTTGTCAAAATTATACTGACCTCCCGCCCCTCTCCTTGAAATCTCACGCCTTCAGAGGCTGGCGTGAAGTAAGGGGGGCAGAGGGAAGGGGCGCCTTCTAGTTTAAGAACGACTTCATTAGATACTCCTGGAGATAAGGAGCAGAAGCAATATTTTTTATGACTACGTGATAATACTCTCACATAATCATATGTAAAAGAACACCAAGAAAACTTTACAAATGTCAACCAAATTGTTAGCAAACTCAGTCATATTAGTTATGCTTTATAATGAACTTTCATCATACAAGCAACAGAACATACACCAACTCTAACAAGCAGCATATTGAATGTAAGAAATATGAATGGAGGATTTAGCAGTACTCAACACTGGTGAAGATGTGTTTCGCTGGGATCCTCGCTTTGTCACGACAAGTGACAAAAACTGAGAAGACAGCACAATATAGTGCCTGATTCTAATCACTTCTCAATATTTTGGCTGGTCACAGTTTTTTTTTTTTTTTTTTTTTTATTCGCCGGTACTCTCCCGGCCCGGGTCTTTTCCAAGTAGAGGTGACCCGGCCTTGGCTCCCTATCTGGGGAGTGTCTCGAGACGTAAGTCCAGGCTGTGATCACTTGCAGCAGAAAGTAGCAGTGTGAACAATAGTTGGCCACATGTGAAGGATCGGATCTTTTGTTTTGACTCCCAACAAAACCTGCCTCGTCGACAGGTCATCATAAGGTTTATTACAACTACTGCACTTCACTTATAACCCAGAAGAGGATTGCAAATCATTAGGCTGGCTACAGTAAGATACATCCAACTAGGTATGTTTATATACACCACAGGGAAGTTCGCATGAGCCCCACTGTGACCACTAATGTATTCAGTAACATCACATAATATCTTGATAAATTAGACACATGTGCAACTCTTGGGTATCTTTATTGAGGAAACGTTTCGCCACACAGTGGCTTCATCAGTCCATACGTAGGAGAAACTTGAAGAACAGGAGGAGAATGAGGTAATCAGTCCCTCAACCTTGAGTCGATGTGTTCAGTCCATCAATCTTGAATAGAATACGGCATATGAGCGGAGAAGCAGCTTATAAACCTCCTGTTCTTCAAGTTTCTCCTACGTATGGACTGATGAAGCCACTGTGTGGCGAAACGTTTCCTCAATAAAGATACCCAAGAGTTGCACATGTGTCTAATTTATCAACATGTCGGTTCTCTGAACCATCCATCTACATAATATCTTCAAACAACATTGTCATATAGATGTATACTGTCAAAGGTGAGGTGCATGTAATGTTAACGACAGGACAGGCAAGGCCCGCTTGAAGAAGTAAAAATGTATTGACAGAGAGGCAGTGTAACTAGCCTACTGGGTAACTCCCTCTCGCATCCAACCCCCTTCTCAGTCGTAACTAGTAGTCAGGCAAAAAGGATTTCGAAGATATCCAGTCGTCAAGATTACATGCGCCTCACCTTTGACAGTCTCCATTCTGTTACTTCAGTTTCACATTGTTCCAGACTGTGGAGCAAAATTCAGATGCAACATTCCCCCGATGAAAAGCAGGGGCGCCACGAGTACACTGAGAAACAATACAATATGTGTCCGGGGCCCAAGACTGTTCAGTTGCCTCCCAGCATACATAAGGGGGATTACCAATAGACCCCTGACTGTCTTCAAGAAGGCACTGGACAGGTACCTAAAGTCAGTACCTGACCAACCGGGCTGTGGTTCGTAGGTCAGCTTGCGTGCGGCCAGCAGTAACAGCCTGGTTAATCAGACCCTGATCCACCATGAGGCTTGGTCTCAGACCGGGTCGCGGGGGCGTTGACCCCTGAAACCCTCTCCAGGTAAACTCCAGGTCTTCTCCGGACTAAAGGACTTACTACCTCATAACTACATCTTGGAGGGTGATGGACTGATTACATCGTCCTTATATCTCTACTACTTTTGCTGCTTTTTCTATTGGACTAAAGAAGCCTATTGTGTAGGTGAAATGTTTCGGATGAAATGGAGTGTACCGGATGAGTGTCTGGAAAAAAGGAGGGAGAAAGGAGAGAAGACGGGTCGTCAGGGAGAGGGGAAGAGTCTGGAGTAAAATTGAAGGTTCTACTTGAATAGAGATATCTCTCTGTTATACATATATTTTATCGTTGCCCATAGTCTCAAATACTTTATAAAGAATATCAGTAAATTTGTCAGGCAGGAACGACCTCTTGTGAATCTACGACTGGGCTTATTAATCAAATTATGCTCATTAAGGTGGCTTATAATAATATAGGCTATAAATTATTCTAATAATTTACCTACTACTGACTTCAGGCTTATTGTGCGGTAATTTGATAGAAGTGACTTATCCCCTGATTTAAATATATTACATTAGCTATCTTCCACATCTCTGACACAACCCAACTTCTATAGATGTATTAGAAAGGGTCGTTAGCGGCTAAGTTCGCACTTACACCCGTCAACTAACCTTGAAAACAGTTCACTTGATAGCATAACATTACTCTCCGATGAGGGTAATGTTAATTTGTTTTCTTCAGGACTTTAATAATTTTTAATTGCTAGGATGCCATTTATGTCTTCTGGTGTAAAGACTGACAAGAATTAACTATTAAAAGAAAATATATTTCCTGTTCATTATGAGTAAACTGCCCACCACTAGTTCTTAGTTTTCCTATTTTTTCCTGACAGGGCCGCTGGGGCGTTGACCCCCGAAACCCTCTCCAGGTATACACCTGGAAGGGGGGGCAGGGTTGAGCACGGATTTTTTTTTATCATAGCCCAATTTGAAATACTTCTCATTTATTCCAAGCTAAGAATTTGGTAACAGATAAAAAATAAAATAATGATTTTTGATATGGCAACACCTCGATAAAACTTGTGCCAAAATGATATCATTTACGATGTTCTGGTTGACATTAACAAGTAAAACCTAAAGAAGAATTTTACGTTAAAAATTGAATGACATACTATTATACTCTATCCAAAAAATTCTTAATTTTGTGTTTTTTTTTTAATTTTTAAAGTAAAACATTAACGGTAAAAGCTATCACAAATTTCCTTCGTAAATTTGTTATACAATGATTCTTGAATGTGAGTAAAAAATCAAAACAGTTTACTGATAAATCACGAAGGAAATTTTACTAATAGGAGAAAAAAACTTATGAGAGTTATAATTATGGAGGAGCGATAAACCCGTAGGATTAATACAGCTTACTTATGAGAGAAAAAAAATCCTTTATAAATATCTATGGATACGAAGCATCATGAGTCACGAGCGTGAACATTATCCTGAGACGCAGCTCCTCCCTGACCTGTGACGCAGCTCCTCCCTGACCTGTGACGCAGCTCCTCCCTGACCTGTGACGCAGCTCCTCCCTGACCTGTGACGCAGCTCCTCCCTGACCTGTGACGCAGCTCCTCCCTGACCTGTGACGCAGCTCCTCCCTGACCTGTGTGTGTGTGTGTGTCCCCTCAATGGAGGTTCCTTGAAGCTGGCGAGGAGCTATTGATCTAGGGAATTGGATCTGTGCTCCAGTTCCCTGAATTGAGCCTGAATACCTTCCATCCCCCTCCTACATGCGCTGTATAATCTTACGGGTTTAGCGCTCCCTCATGATTATAATAATAATAATAATCCCTGACCTGTGATGCTGCTTCAAAAGATGCCATCTAGTGTATTTTCTAAATATTGACCAAAAAAAATTAATAATATTCGGTAAGAAAAGGAATGAAAATATAATATAATATATCACTGCATCATAAGATACGTCATCGAATATGAAGATAAAATTGATATAAAAATACTTACAAAAAATGGTACAAACAGTCGGGTTGCACTAACATGATGCCTGTTTCATGCACATTTTTTTTTCAGTAAGAATTTTTGTTTGTATTTCGATTTTCTGTTATTTTTCTTAATTACACCTCTTGTGATGTGCCTATAAATTCCTGTCTTCTCTCATAATAAAGACTTCAGTCTCATGTTCACCCATTTGGGATCATTTGTATTTGACCTAATTTTTATCTGTGGCATATATATATATATATATATATATATATATATATATATATATATATATATATATATACAAACAATCGCACTGGGATGGTCCAATAGTGGAAAATATAGCCTCAACAATGCTTCAGAGTGTGTCAGGGAAGGATAGAGCCCGCCTGCTGGCAGTGAGAGCCCCTCATGCTGGGGACTTTCTGTTGGCTCTTCCCAATTCCAGCCTTGGCACACGCCTCGACCCACAGACCATCCGCATCGGTGTTGCCCTTCGACTTGCCGCCCCTATTTTCGCCGAACACAGGTGTATTTGTGGCAGTGAAGCAGCAGACCGATTCGGGTACCATGGTCTTGTGTGCCGTAAATCCGAGGGAAAGATTGCAAGACATGAGGAGGTTAATAACATTATCAAGAGGAGCCTCACAACAGCTGGATGCCCAGCAGTAAGGGAGCCACCCCAACTATGCAGATCTGATGGCAGCCAGAAGCGTCCAGATGGTATCACCCTTCAAGCCTGGACAGATGGGAAGCAGGTGGTGTGGGACTATACATGTGCATCTACCTTGGCTGATACCTATCTCCAATACACAAGGGAGGAAGGAGGGGCAGCTGCCAGCTTTAGGGAGTCCCAAAAGTCTAGAAAATATGGAGAACTTGCCCATCATTATATGTTTGTTCCCATAGGCTCAGAGACCCTTGGCTCATGGGGAAAGAGTGCATCTAATTTCCTTAAGGAGCTGGGAAAAAGACTCATCAGGGTAACTAGGGATCCCAGAGCAGCTAGTTTTCTGTTCCAGCGGCTCAGTGCGGCTGTTCAAAGGGGTAATGCATGCTGCATTTTGGGCACACGCCCCAGCTCTGAGGAGCTGGATGAGATTTTCGCCTTATAATCGGTGATACACACGTAACATGTACCGTATATGCCACCTTTATATTAACAATGTATCTCTTAAATCTTCTGTGCCATATTATGTAATAAAATATTCCTATTGGTAAAAAAAAATAGTTTAAAAGATGGGGTGGTAGGGGAAGTGGAATATTCAAACGGCTTCAGGAAGAAATCCAAATATTCTTCCTTGAAGCCTTTTTATCCACTTCTCCGAGGCTATGGGTCCCACAATTTACACCAGAGGTGGACCCCACTATATATATATATATATATATATATATACAGTGGAACCTCTGGTCACAAATGCGTCCGAACTCGAACAAATCGGTTCACGACCAAAAAATTCGCCAAATTTTTGCATCTGGTCACGAACACATAATCAAGTGCCGAACAAACGCAGCTTCTCCAGTTTTCACATTCCGCGCCATTTTTTTTTTTTTTTTTTTTTTTTTGCATGCGCCAATTTTCCCCACTTCCTGTTGTTTGTGTACACGTTACAAAGACCCTCGCCATGTAGTTGGTCTCTGTCAGACGTGCGTTCACTCACTGTGAACAAGAATAAGGGATAAAGTACCATCCTTTTATCTCCTCCTGAGTACTTATATTAGAGAAAACGTAGTGTAGTACGGTGCTGTGATATACACTCATAATACATCATAAAACTAAGTAAATTTATTCAGGTATACACAAATACAGTTACATAGATTATCATAAATAGCAACATATGTGTAAAGAACCTAGGATGACCCCAAAAAATTCAGACAGAGTGGCTTATTTTCTTGATTTTTTTTTTTTTTTTGGTGAGCGTTCATTTTCGTCGATTATCTCCCAAGTAATTATGACCATGATAAATTTGGATTAGCAATGTTTTATCAGCAGGTAGTGCCCAAACAAATTCTCGTAGTGCCAGTACCCGGCTAGGGCTTTCCATATATGATTTTTGGTCAGTATTTTTTTCTCAGTTGTTTGTTGGGCTATCTTGTTGAAACTTGGGCAATGTATGATGGAAAGATGCTTCTTAATGTACACCAAAAAATTAAAGAAATCAGACGATAAATAACGGAGTTCACTTCTCAGCCATTAGACGTCCTTTAAACTCTTAAAAAAACTGTTTAGAGCGAACGGTTCATAGGGGTTCTAGAATGTTAGTTTTCTCTGTTGTTCAAGGTTTTTCAGTGTTATTCAAGGTTTGTACATTTAGTTTACTTTTACACCGTGCATTCTATGGTATAATTAACTCTTTTTATACTTAAAAACCTTTAAAAAAAATTTACATACAGTTTGTAGGGGTCTGAAATGGATTAATCGTATTTACATACAATCCGGTGGGGAGATCGGGTTCGGATCACGACCAAATTGGGTCGCGACCAGAGTTTTGGAACGAATTATGGTCGTGACCAAAGGTTCCACTGTACTCTGGGCACATTGTATACTATTAAGAAAAAACAAGTCATGGTCGCAGATGGCTTCATTATTGTATGATGATCAATGATAGAATCAATAGCTAAATAACGCCATTTGAAACTAGGCAGGTGTTCTCTAAGTCCATTATAATCGGCAGAACGAAAATCAGGGACTTTTACTGCATTTTCCTTATTCTCGTACTCCCAGGTAACATTAAAGATTTGTGATCACTTGCACCAAGGTTTTCAGTGATCTCTATATTATTGACGAGGGTTTCCTCATTTCACAAGACTGTGTCGAGCAAATTATTACCCTGTTTCAAAAAGCAATCCTGATCTACTTCCGGAAAATCACTGTATTCTAGATTACCGGTCAAAGAAGTCCAATCAGTTTGTCTAAAGTTAAAATCCCTTACTATTACTGTGTTATCTTGTGTAAAATCCCTAACAATTTCGTCCCAAAGAAATCTTCCTCTGTTGTTTTCTAAGCTTGGGAGTCGGTATATTTCACCTAAACTTAATTTTTATTGGTATTCTAGAAATTCTACCCAAACAGATTTTTTTAATTAATTCTTCGATTTGTATTTGTTTTTATGCAACAATGTATATTTTCTCTTACATATAGCACTATCCCATCCCCCGTTCCATTGTTTATATCTACATGGAATGTGGCACTCAACAATCATGTCCTGACTCTTCAAATTAAACCAAACCTCAGTTATTGCAGTAATTTCAACGTTTCCAGCATGTGCAACCAGACGTAATTCTTTCATGTTATTTCTGGCACTTCTTCAATTTGCATAAAATATTTTAAGATTATTTTTGTCTGTGCCATTCCAGTTTTTATCTTTTCATTTTCACAATTTTACTTGTAATTATCTTTACCTTTAGCCAATGTTAAATGAAGATTACCCCTAAAATCCACATTGTCATGAGCTTGATAATTTAAACAGCTCAGATTGCTGATTCTACAGACCCTTTCCCCACAGAAACCATTACCTCTAGCTATTTCTAGTTTTGTCATAATAGCTCTTTCCACTGCACTGGCCAGTGCCCACACAACTTCTCTAGGTAAATGAACAACCTAGGAGATGGTGATGAGTACCGTAATCTTGAAAAAGGTCAGATTAGGTGCTCTGCATCTGATCCTGGTCTGAGGGACTAGTTACCTCATCTTCATATTATGTTAGTAGCATCAACATCATGGAATCTCGATGCAGAGGACATCACTACAACTCGGTACGTTGAGGTCAGTGGTCACATGTGGTTATACCTGTCCTAAGCTCTCTGGGAGTTAGCGTGGGGTGTTACCGAGCACCATGGCTTGTTGTTGTGTTTTAAAATCTCAGGTTCACGTGTTGAAGAAGTAAGTTCTGCTTCTTCAGGAGGAGAATAGGAGGCTGAAGCTTCGCCTATATGGGTCTGGGAGTGAGTGTGAGATGGATGGAGCTGGTACAGAGAAAATGGTCACCAGCTGTGAGAGTGACAGCCGTTGTAAGTGGCAAGTGATTCACAGCTCAGAAAGAAGGAAGATAAAAAAGGTTAATAGAGAAGATGTGAAGGTAGGGAATCGATTCTCTGTTCTCCAGGACGAGTGCACTTCAGTGGTTAGTGAGGTTAACAGTATCACTGACTCCCCTGCTAATCAAGGTAAAAATATTCTAAATGTAGGAGATTCTCAGGTAAGATATATGGATTGTGCTTTTTGTAACAGAGATAGGAAGGTCAGACAGAGGATGTACCTCCCAGGAGCTGGTGTTGGTGATATAGTCAGCAGGTTGGATAACATTGTCAGGTAATGGGAACAAGCCCATTATCTGTCTTTGTGCTGAGGGTAATGACACTGGGAAGGGCAGGAGCTACTGGATAAGTACAGAGCAGCCATAGAAGTAGTCAGGTCTAAGGAAGGAATCCCAATCATATGTAGCATCTTGCCTAGAAAGGGAGTGGGCAATGAATGGATGTCTAGGGCAATTGGTATAAATTACTGGCTGGACAGGTACTGCAAGGAATTTGCAATCCCATCCATTGATAACGGGAACAAATTCTATGGCAAATGTGATATGTATGCAAGGGATGGGGTTCATCTTTCTGGGGCTGGAGTGGTTGCATTAGCCAATTCGATTGAGGGGGTAATTGATGACTTGTCTAGGACTTTAAACTGGTAGATTATAGAGGTATGGGTGTTTGTGGGAAACAATCAGGATGCAATATGAGGGTTGAAAACAGCAGGTGCTACCAGGATACCTCAGGAATATGTTTAAAAGACAATATTCAAAATAAAGTTGCTAGTAAAGGCAAAGCAATTGATCAACAAACAAAGAGAGATAGTAGAAGGCAACGAGCGACTAGCTCCCTTAAGGTTTACTATACAAATAGTAGGAGTCTAAGAAATAAGATAGATGAGCTAAGATTACTTATAAGTGCAGATAATATAGATATTATTTCTATAACAGAGACCTGGTTCAACCTGAAAGATAGAGAAATGCCTTCTGAATGCAATATACAGGGTTATAAACTATTCCACACTAATAGGATCAACAGGAATGGTAGTAGAGTGGCGATGTATGTCATGTATGTCGATGTATGTCAAAGAAAACTTAAATTGTTGTCTTAGACATGATATAAGATTAGAAACATGGGACACAGAATCTGTTTGGCTACAGTTTCTCGAGGGACATGACAAATTAATTTTGGGTGTGATTTATAGGCCCTCAAACCTTGATAGGGAGTGCAGTAAGCTGTTATTGGACGAAATTCATAAGGCATCTAGATATGAAAATGTATTAATGGGAGATTTTAACTTTAGACAAACTGATTAGAACAATGTGACAGGAAATCTTGAGTCTAGTGACTTTCTTGATACAGTTCAGGATTGCTTTTTAAAACAGTTTGTGACAGAACCAACTAGAGGAAAGTCTACTTGACTTGGTTCTTGCCAATAAAGAATCACTAATTAATAATCTTGAGGTTAATGATGAGCTTGGGGAAAGCAATCACAAATCACTTAGTTTCAATATATCATGGAATTACCCAGAAAACTGCAATCAAATCTCTGTCCCAGACTTTCGCTTGGCCGATTTCATGGGATTGAAAAATTACCTGGGTGGGCTAAATTGGGCTGACCTGACTATGGCTCAGGTAGGTGGTCTTGGTTGCCAATATGACGTTTTTCAGAACATAGTTCTAGCTGCCCAGACAAAGTTTTTCTAAGTAGGGAAATTAGATCTAACAAAAATGAACCCAAATGGATGAACAATAGATTTAAACATCTCATTGGTCAAAAGAGAAACATATATAGGCGAATCCAAAGAGGGAATGGGCAGTTAAGAAATTAATATATTCAATTAAAGAGAGAAATAAAAATAAGAAATAAGGTAAGCAAAAAGGGATTATGAGCCTAAGGTCGCAAGGGATTCGAAGACTAACCCAATAGGGTTCTTTCAGGTATACAGAAGTAAGATTAAGGACAAGATAGACCCACTTAAGGGTAACTCTGGTCAGATCACTGACAATGAAAATACTAGCGAAATTTCTGAAATAATAGATTATGTAGAACAGGACGATAATAAACTATGCACGATTGCAGTAACTAGTGATATGGTCCTCAGATAAATAGAGAAATTAAAACCCAACAAATCCTTTGGCAAATTTTTTCAGCATATCACTACAAAAAGGCATAGTGCCTGATGAGTTGAAAATGGCAAATGTAATACCTATTTACAAGACGGGTGACAGGTCCTTAGCTTCGAACTATAGACCAATAAGCCTTACCTCCATAGTGGGAAAATTTATGGAATCAATAATTGCCGAAGCAATTCGTAGTCGTCTTGAAAGGCATAAGTTGATTAATGAATCTCAGCACGGTTTTACAAAGGGGCGTTCCTGCCTTACGAATTTACAAACTTTCTTCACTAAGGTATTTGAGGAGGTAGATCATGGTATTGAATATGATATTGTGTATATGGACTTCAGTAAGGCTTTCGATAGAGTTCCACATCAGGGCTATTGAGGAAACTTAAGGCACACGGAATAGGAGGAGAAATTTTTTCCTGGGTAGAGGCATGGCTGACAAATAGGCAGCAGAGAGTCTGCATAAATGGGGAGAAAGCAGAATGCCTGTATAAGATATACATATAGACCACTTGCTAAACAGTGTCACAATCCATAACATACTTCAATAAACCTCAAGTTCTAAGTCAATCAACATGTAAAAATAATTTCAAGACTAATTATTTAAAGATACAACAATCGCAATTAATTCTGAGTCCTACATAATTATAATGCTGCATAATTCGTATCACACAAGTGTACAGACACCATCTGGATTTACAGAGACTGACTCCACTAATGAACATATGTCGAATTAAATCCAACTAAGATAATAGTGTTAAATACGTGGTGTGTGAGGGAATGTATAATGTAGATTCAGAACATCTGTTCAAACTGGCAACCATTTCTCATTAATGAGTTAAGGACAATAACAGTTAAATCAACACTGAACCTAGTGTTCATGAAAACTATGCTTATGCTTCAAAAGGCTAATTCCCATAATGGACATTGCTTACAGAAACTAAGTTTAACAATGGGCGTGACAGCCAGTGCCTAACTCCACGGTTCCACGTAAGACATAATGTGCAGATAGAACTTCGCATGCAACTTAGTCTGGCGACATAAGTCGACTATTATGAAGGAAACAGCCTACACTTGGTAATTTGCCTAATGTATTATCCTCTTACCACTTCTTAAATACCTTGTTAATTAAATCCCCAGCTCAGCTGGGGATTTTCTGCTGGGGATTTTCTACCGGGCCTCTCGCTACGGCTCATCAATTTAACATGTACTATAGACCAATTGTGCAAGAAAGGTATAAAATACCGACAATATGAAAGTTAAGACACATGTGCAACATCTGGATATCTTTATTGTAGTAGACGTTTCGCCATCCAGTGGCTTTATCAATACAGATTCTAGGACATAATAGGAAGACAGTAATCAGGCCGAGGGACTGATTACCTCATCTTTTGTATATAGTTCTACTGTCTTCCTATTATGTCCTAGAATCTGTATTGATAAAGCCACTGGATGGCGAAACGTCTACTACAATAAAGATATCCAGATGTTGCACATGTGTCTTAACTTTCATACTATAGACCAACTAAACCAACTGTGGATAAATTTATCTCCAAAAGGGAGGGAAGCAGCATAAGGGGCTGTGCCCCTCTCTCAAGGGGGCTATGACCACCTCTCATAAATGAGCTGTGACCCCTCTCACAAGGGGGCTGTATCCCCTCTCTTTTGTATCGACATCTGTAGACCAGATGTGGAATAAAGGTGTTTTGGAACAACAGCTCTCATCCTGCACGTGTTCCTTACCAAGCAGAACTAGACTTCACTAGTCACAGATGAGATGCACATGCCAGACTGGGCATGGACCAAGACATCTTCCTCTCCTGTTGTTCAGAACAGGCAAAATGTATCTAACAGTGTTCGTTCAAGAAAACTCCTATTCCTTAACCTTTTTCATATTAAGTAGAAATAATCTCTTAGTATAATTAATTAGCTATTAAGATTTATTTAATGTGAAATGTGTCAGAATCAGGGAAATCAGTTCCTCGGCTTAACCACGTAGTTTTGGCTGGCATCCATGCTTTTCAGACATTATGTCAGCATTATTTCGCCAAGACTCTCACGAGATCAGTCTGAGTGAACGAGTGAGCAAGCACCATGGTAAATATTAACTACGATCATGTGTGGAATCGTAGATTCGTGGTCACACCGTGTAATGTCCGTGTCACTTACGCTCGAACGATCATTAAGGAGAACAGAAGCAAAGATACAATGTTGAAGTTCAGTAGTTATCTTCGCTAAGCTAAGTACAGTCAGTAATTCTTCCTACCATGAACATTTAACACAGACGTATTGCCGTTGATGAGCGAATTTCGTGAACAAGTGATGGCAATTCGAGTGACGGTGAAAAATCCAAAAGGTACATGGCATGTTGAACAGATTAGATGAACAAGAACATTAGTGTGTGACAAACTATCCCCGTGTTACTAACGATCGTTCAACGTGACTAGAGTAACAAAAGAAGAGTGGAATCCTCCTACCTTCAGTTAAGCCATCAATACCAATGTCAACACATGGTAATGTAATATTGGTACAATACACACACCCAAGTATTGTGAACTCCTCTTACACATTTATCGAATATGACTGCAGTGTACAAGATTAATTATAAGGCTGATGAGACTAACCAGATCGATGTTGTGACACGAGGGCGACTGCTCAAACCCCGGTAAGACTCACCCACAACTTTCCAGGTGACACACCTGAAATATTGGGCGAATGTTAACCCCTGGTCATAATCGCTCTATTACAGCCTCGTGGGGCATACATAGCTGACTCATCGAAAGGAGACCCCAGGCTGCGACCGCTGCTGTTCTAAGCTGTCAACGTTAATCATTTATACAAATGATTAGAAGAAAAAATCGGTTATGGTCACAGCTGCCAGACGAAGACTAAAGCAAACCTGAGAAAAACCATAATTATGTAAAAAAATAGACACAGCTGCAGTATAATGCGATTCTTTATTGACTACGTTTTGCCCTCTGTGTGGGCGAAATGTAGTAAATAAATAGATCTACCCTAGCAGAGAGTGAGTATATAAAGGAAGCATAATAACGTGGAGGGTCAGGTGAGGAATGTTGAACTTGATTGCTGAGAAGTTGGATCTGAGAAGTACCTGCCCGGCATAAGGCAGTAGATTTGTTGCTGTGTAGGTTAATGATGAATAATCATCCTGGCAAGAGGTTCAGCTATGTTGCAAAAAGCCGTTGTTCTGGTTGAAATTGTTGGATATACAGTTGAGGGATGATTGCAAGATCCTGCGTCTCTGGATGTCTTCCCTGACGATGAGTCTTGCGTCTCTATAGTGAATTAAATAGTTGGGAGTTTTGCTGTAACTCACAGGCATTCCTCAAGTAGTCGATTCTGCTGGTTTACTGATGTTCCGAAATATGTTTCTAGGTCTCTGGATGTTTCGCCTACATATAATTGGTTGCGATCGTTGAAGGGATTATGTATAACTCTGCAGAAGACTGAACATGTTAGTGTCCCTTACTGTAGATGTCTTTGACTGTGGAAGAGGTAGAGGTATTGGAAAAGACGTTGGAGACTGTATGCATTAATGTGAAGATAATTTATATAATGTAATGAAATTATATTGTAAGGAAAATGTGCACTATAAAAGTATAAATAATAGCAGTGCTTTTAGTGGACAGGTATTGACACGGCCAGTTGGACAGGTATTTGACGGTCAACTGCGAGTGACTAGTCACTGGGAGGGTATTATGAAGCCAAGTTAAGTAGCATGTGTTGCTTTTTTGTTGTAATGCTTACGCTGTATGTTATTTTGGGGATTTTGTTGTACTCTTAAGTGGACCCTGGCATGGCATGGTCCTGGTATTTATATGGGGCCTGTGTGAGTTGTGGGCGAGTACAAAATAGTTTTTTACTTGCAAGCTGGAAGCCGGCAGGAGGACGGAAGGTATGGAGACCCACTGTTGTGGATATGTGTAATTTCCATATAGCCTAACTTTAATTAACTAGTAGCACTAGTTAATTAAAGTTATTAATTAACTAGTGTACTAGTGTATTATTTTGCAATATGTGAAATGTGATGAAGGCAGGTTTTGTGTTGTATATATTGTTATGTAGAATATATATATATATATATATATATATATATATATATATATATATATATATATATATATATATATATATATATATATATATATATATATATATATATATATATGCAATAAGATCACAGTAAACAGGTGATTTCAGATTATGCAAAACAACCACTGTGAAAGAATAGAGAAATTCCAAGCGCTTTCGTGACTACTCACATTATCAAGGAACAATAAAAAAATGCATCAAAGGAAGGCATATAAAGGGTCTAGACCACACCTCACTATCACATCCCACAACAAAGCAATACCTGACGCGCGACTCATAAGAAAGGGAACACTGCAGCAGGCCCACTGGCCCAACTAGACAGGTCCTTCACACAACCGACGAACAAACTATTCTACCCAAGAATTAAGAATTTTAAAATTTATTATTTGTCCAATGTATTATTAAATTTACTTCCACTAATCCATCTTTAGCTTACATGTATGGACTAATAAAAACACACAAACCAGGGAATCCAGTCAGACCAATTATTAGCTCCATAGGATCAGTTTCATATACATTATCCAAATGGCTTGTTGACATTTTGAGCCCTATTGTTGGCAAAATTTCTAACTTTAATGTTAAAAACAACATATATTTAGTTGATAAATTAAGCTCCTTGACTGACTTAAATGATTTTAACATGGTTAGTTTTAATGTTACTTCCTTGTTTACGAAAGTTCCTGTTGTTGATTAATTAGGTATCTTATCTGAAGAACTTGTTAATTATGATTTACCATTGCCAGTTCCTACTATCATTAAACTTATTAAATTTTGCATTGTTGATGCAAAATTTATATTTAATGATAAGTTTTACACTCAGAAGTTTGGTATGGCAATGGGAAATCCCCTTTCACCTGTTCTTAGTAACCTATACATGGAATTTTTTGAAACAAGGTTGCTTAACACAATCCTCCCTAATAGAGCCAAATGGTTCAGATATGTTGATGGTATTTTGTGTCTTATGCCCAAGAATGTAGATATACACCATTTCCTTGGCAAATTAAATAGCTTAGCCAATTCTATAAACTTTTCTGTTGAGTTTGAAGAAAATAACTCATTGCCTTTTCTAGACGTTTTAATTATTAAGAGTAATAATGAATTCAAATTTAAAATTTACAGAAAACCTACAAATAATTGTTCCTATGTCCACTATTATTCTTCACATCAAGATAGAGTTAAACTGTCTGTTTTCCCATCAATGTTTTTGAGAGCTTTACGTATTTGTAGTCAAGAGTTCATAGATGAAGAAATATCCAAAATTTATGAAATAGCTAAAGATTTGAAATACCCAAGAAACGTAATTGATAAATCTTTTAAAGTTGCTAGAAATACTTTTTTCAATCCAAATAGGGACAACCATCCTTATTCAACTAAAAATATGTTGCTTCTCCCTTACCATGAAAACTTGGTTGATATGCCTTCTCTTCTTAAGACTTTTAATATCAAAGTTGTATTTAAAAATCTTGATACAGTAAAAAGACTTTTGATAAAGAATTACCCCCAAAATGCTGACAAATGTGTCTATAAGATTCCTTGTAACATTTGCGATAAAGTTTATTACGGTCAAACTGGTAAAAATCTAGAACTAAAATTGAAACAACATAAATATAGCATTAGAACTGGACAAGATTTCAATGCTCCATTTATTCATGTGAAAGATTTTAACCATCCAATTGATTTTCAAAAAGTTGAGAAAGTTGTATCAAGCAAGTCCATGGTCGACAGGAATATAATTGAATCTTGTTTCATAAAAAACAGTTTTGACAATAATATGAATATTTCCTTTGGTTTATATAAATTAGATCCATTTATAATTAATAGAATTTAATAATACATTGGACAAATAATAAATTTTAAAATTCTTAATTCTTGGGTAGAATAGTTTGTTCATGGGTTGTGTGAAGGACCTGTCTAGTTGGGCCAGCAGACCTACTGCAGTGTTCCCTTTCTTATGAGTCGCGCGTCAGGTGTTGCTTTGTTGTGGGATGTGATGGTGAGGTGTGGTCTAGACCCTTTATATGCCTTCCTTTGATGCATTACTTTTATTGTTCCTTGATAATGTGAGTAGTCACGAAAGCGCTTGGAATTTCTCTATTCTTTCACAGTGGTTGTTTTGCACACACACACACACACACACACACACACACACACACACACACACACCATCACATCATGAGTCATCACACACATATGCATGCACTTTTATTGTTCCTTAATAATGCACACACACACACACACACACGCACACACACACACACACACACACACACACACACACAAACAAAATATATATATATATATATATATATATATATATATATATATATATATATATATATATATATATATATATATATATATTTCTAAAGGTGAGTTTATCTGTCCTTCCTGATGATCAAACTTAAAGTACGACTACCTGCTTTTAACATTTTGTGTAGGAGTTTAGAAAGTGTGAGTGGCCTTAGGGTGGCTTATTTTTTAAATAACTTTATATTAACCTCCTGTGGCCTCCTTAACTTCATAATGTGTCTAACATAGAGTTAGCAGGAAGAACCATGTATCCCCTCTCGGTTGTATTATATTTTGGTGAGATGAAGACGTTATATTCATGGTGTCTGCAATTTCTAATGAAGCAATGAAGATAGAGAAGCTTACAAAATACTTGTTTGATGAAAGAGCATTCTTCCTCAAGGAATTCACTACAACAGATTCGGAAGGCACGAAGGAAGAAGCCTATGATTACATTATGCTTAGTTTTGGTGTTGTAATGAGAGTAGAAGTGGAGAAGATTGTGTTGGTTGGTCGGCTCTCGGTCAACTTTAATACGAAGCTCGTGGTCAGCTTTGCAAAGAAGAACATCAAGGAAAGGAAGAGTGTTGTCGACTTCTTCTTGCGTAAACTAGGTTGAGGACTCGAGTTATGATAAGAATGTCGTCAACATAATGGAGACAGGTGACTGAATGAGGAATAATAGAGGAAAGCCGTTTAACTTCTAGATGTTTCATGTAAATGTTTGCCAGTACAACACTAAGCGGTGATTTCATGGGCAGACCAAAATTCTGTTGAAAAAAATATATTTTCAAAAGAGGAACATGCGAAACCAACATACAGGTCAACAGGGTCGATGAAATCACTGGCTGGAACAGGAAGGTTATGGGAGTCATCAATTTTCCTGCGCAGGCAATCAGTGGCTTATGCTGTGGGTACCTTGGTAAATAGGGATATCACGCCTATGCTAGAATTACTTCTTTCCTGACGTTAAAGTTGTGGATGCGATTGAAAAGATCCCCAGAGTGTTTAAGATGTACTGGATAGATTGTGCCCAAAAGTTTATGAAGGTGTATAGCAATAATCCCCGAGTTTAGGCCTCAAATTTGCTATAGGAATCACAAAACCAAAATAAGACCCCCCACTTCAACGCAAAAAACTACAGATACAACGATCCTACTTTCAAAAAGGCAATGTTCATGGCATCATTTCAGTGGCCATCTCAACACTTAGGTTCCCAGTCCTACCTCGACGTTACATCACTGCACTTAAAACTTAAGCAGAAGACACGAGCATCAGAGTCACCACTACTGATAAAGGAGGTGGTGTCGCAATCTTGAACATTAACGACTACAAGAACAAAATACTCCATCTAATAAACGATCCAGACACCTACCAACCTCTCGCAACAGAACTTTTCTTCACAAGACTCGCTTCATACTGAGGGACTTCTGCACACCATTCCCAACAACCCCAGACCTGCCAGAATATACGGCCTGCCGAAAACTCGCAAGCCAGGAATTCTACTGAGATCCATTTCCTCTGCAATAGGTAGTGTCCCCACCAACTCTCCTGGATCTTACTAAATACCTTTCTAAACGTTACAAGACTGAGAAAAAACTGAAAGGGAGGAAGTGACGTCTATTGCAGGGAAACAACAAACAGAATAACCTGGATAAATATGCTCATAGGAAAAGAAACACGAGAATCCATATCAGTTGGCAGAAAGCGAGAATATCTAACTCAGTAAATGTAGGTAGTCAGGACATCTGCACATACTATACTAAAGGGATGTGTCTGTATGGAAGAAAATGATGGTATCAACACTCCAGAAAATATGCAAACATGATAAGGAAGGGGAAGTATTGCTTTGTAAAGGAATGCAGGTACTTCCATCTAGTAATATGCAAAACCTCAGTGCAACTCAGAGAAAGTTATGACCGCTACAGAGAAATCAGGCAAATGGAAAATGAACAGCATTCTTTTTTAGACAAAACAGAATTGAGCGGACCCCAAAAAAGAGGACAAACGGAAATACTACAGATGGGAGAGCGGTACCCAACAGTGCAAACCAAGTCAGTCATAAACTCATTAGGGTCTAATGTATAGCAGACAAACAAATGCACAGTTAATACTGGAGAAAGCAGAGGTATGTACAACAGGGGCCATGCGAGGTAGTACATCACCAGTGGTACTAACAAAACACACACCAAAGCAAAACATCTCAAATATAAATCCTGCTTTCTTTTTGCAAACATTCAGGGTTTGAAATCAAATTAAAATGACTAAGTTAGTTAATTTAGTGGATTTCACTCGATAGCGAATGCCATGTTTGGAGAATTTACAGAAATACACAAGGTATGTTTTGGACGGTGAAAAAAAATATAACCTTTGATATACCTTTGAAGAGTTTCGAGAGTTTCACTACTTTCGAAGCCCGGCCATGGGCCAGGCTCGTCTGGTGCTTGACTGGTCAACGAGGCTGTTGCTGCTGGAGGTCCACTGCCTCACATATCCATCACAGCCTGGTTCATGTAGCACCTGGTGAAGATACTTGTCCAGTTTCCTCTTGAAGGCTTCTACACTTGTTACAGCTTTGTTTCTGATATCTTCTTGTAAAATGTTGAATAGTCCGGGACCCCGGATGTTGATACAGGGTTCCCTTATTGTCCCCAACGCACCCCTACTCCTCTGCATTTCTTCCAGCTCTGATATTTTTCCTGCTTTGAACGGGGCCGTCAGCACTAAGCAGTATTGTAAATGAGGGAGCACTAGCTATTTAAAGTCTCACCATCAGCATTATTTCCTTTGTTTTGAAAGTTCTCAATAGCCACCCCATCATCTTCCTAGCTGTCGTGATCTTTGTCTTGTTATGGTCTTTAAAAGAAAAGTCAGCTGACATAATTATTCCCAGGTCTCTCAAGTGTTTCTTTTCGTTCTATTTGGTGACCCTCTTGAGTTTTGTATACAGTGTTCCTTTTGAGTTCTTCATAATTTCCATACATAAGCAGCTGCAACTTATCATCATTGATATGACAGAGTTAATAGGATAGGACTCTATGTGAGAGATACTTTTGTTGTTCAGAATTGCTAAATTCATCGAATGATACAGTAGAAGTTCTGGTAGTTAAAGTTGAAAATAGGAATCCGGCAATTATTCTTGTACATAAACTGCCGTCAGCAACGGCTGAGGAATTCACAGATCAGATAGGAAAACAGATAGCTGTCTTGAAAGGCTGGAAAATCCCACACCAAATATTATCTTCCTTGGGGATTTGAATCTCTTTAATGTAAATTGGAAGATGGCTCAGCAAAACGTTAAACCAGAAATAGTTCCTGAAAAACCCCTGACCTAACAGGTACATACCAGGGAACTAATGAGGCTGTCTGAAAAAGTTAACATTAAACCAACAAATAACTGATCCCATTAAAAATGAAAATATGCTGAATTTGATATTCACAACCAAGATACATAAATCATAAAAAAATATGCTCCGACAACAACTTGATGGAAATACAAACGAGTATAAAACCAGGGAACTACAGCAGTAATGTACGACAAGAGATGTTCAGTAAGTTTAACTTCAACAACCATAAAATTGACTGGGACAAAATTAACCAAGAACTATCAAACCAATGCCCGGTAAAGGACTGGGCAGCGGGGGCGTTAACCCCCGGAACACCCTCCAGGTAGATATCCTGAGAAATAGTCACTAGCACCCTTACCAGTTCATGGAAAAGTTGAACACAGAAGCATGCAATGTCTGTGAAAAAATATAGAGCATTGAGGAAACCTAGAATATCAGATATAGAAAGAGAGAGTAGAAATGATTCAAAAGAGAAAAAAAGAGTTACAGAATTGCTTAAAAACATGAATTTCTCACAATGAAGGAAAGATAGTCTTAGCTGAGAGATCGCCGATTTAGAGCAAAAACTTAGAATGTCGTTCTAGACAGAAGAATCACAAAGGGAAAGAAAGACCATCCATGATATTGAAAGAAACCCCAAATATTTCTAATCATATGCAAAATCCCTTAATGAGACGAGATTTATATACTGACGATGACCAGGAAATGAGCGAAATTCTGAAAGAACAGCATGAGTTGGAGTTCAGGATTCCACTAAACGACAACATGGTGAAGAATGCAGAAACATTCTTCATTCCATTGGAAGGCCGCACAGACCAACTAACTGACATTAGTACTACTCCCATAGAATTCGAAAATGAAACTGAAAATATGCCTACTCACTCAGTACCTGGACCAGATTCACGTAAATTTTCTGTTTTTAAAAATGTGCAAGACACCACTAGCACGAGCCCTCAGTATTCTAGGTGAAATACCAGTGACTCTAAAATAAGCATTAAAATCACTTCGGCAGAAGACACTGAAAAATTGTAGTAAGATATACACAGTGTTTTCCATTGGGCAGTGGAGAACAACATGACGTTCAATTGTGAGAAGTTCCAGTTGCTTAAGTATGGAAAGAATGAAGAACTCAAAAGGAACACTGTATACAAAACTCAAGAGGATCGTCAAATAGAACGAAAGGAACACGCGAAAGACTTGGGAATAATTATACCAGCTGATCTTCCTTTTAAAGAACACGATAAGACTAAGGACGCGACAGCCAAACGGATGAAGGGGTGGATAATGAGAACTTTCCAAACAAGGGAAATAATGCCAATGGTGATACTTTTCAAATCACTTGTGTTCTCTCATATGTAATATTGTTCAGTGTTGACATCCCCGTTCAGGGCAGGAGAAATATCAGACTTGAAACAGATACAGAGATCGTTTGCCGCCCGCATAGAGCCAATAATGTATTTAAATTACTGGGAACGACTTAAAGTTTTGAATATGTACTCACTGGGGAGGAGGAGAAAGATAGATATGCATGATAAATACCTGGAAAGCACTAGTGGACCTTGTCCCATATCTTCACAATGCCATAATAACATAATGGATTGAGAGCTATGGGAGAGAGCGCAAAATATACCCAGTGAAAAGCAGTGCTGCAGTGGGTATAATAAGGAACACTGTATCAATGTCCGTGGCCCCAGACTATTCAACATCTTTTCGAAAGATATCGGAAACACTGCTGGGACAAGTGTAGAAATCTTCAAAGGGAAACTGGACAAGTACCTTCACGAGGTAATAGATATATGTAATAGATATATGGGTCAGCAGGCCACCAGCCTGGTTGACCAGGGAAGCACCAGAAGAGCCTGACGCAAGGCCGGGCTGTGGGAATAGAAAATCTCTGGTAACTCATCAAAAGTGTATCAGAGGTACAAGCCAGGAGCTGTTATATTACTTCAGGTCACTTACAGGATAAAAGCTGCTATCCTACGTTGTCCTACCTTAGCTCATTTCCAGGTTTAGCACTGTTATCTTACCTCATGTCGTTAGTAGGCAAAGAGCGGTTTTCTACATCAGCTCATTTACAAACTAATAACTGTTATCCTATCCTAGCTAATTTATAGGTTAAGAGCTGCTATCCTACCTAGGCTCATTTACAGGCTAAGACGTACCGCAGCTTATTTATTTCTAAGAGCTACCTCAGATTATTTACTTCTAAAAGCTACCTCAGCTTATTTATTTCTAAGAACTACCTCAGCTTATTTATTTCTAAAAGCTACCTCAGCTTATTTATTTCTAAGAGCTACCTCAGCTTATTTACTTCTAAAAGCTACCTCAGCTTATTTATTTCTAAGAGCTACCTCAGCTTATTTACTTCTAAAAGCTACCTCAGTTTATTTACTTCTAAAAGCTACCTCAGCTTATTTATTTCTAAGAACTACCTCAGCTTATTTATTTCTAAAAGCTACCTCAGCTTATTTATTTCTAAGAGCTACCTCAGCTTATTTACTTCTAAAAGCTACCTCAGCTTATTTATTTCTAAGAGCTACCTCAGCTTATTTACTTCTAAAAGCTACCTCAGCTTATTTATTTCTAAGAGCTACCTCAGCTTATTTATTTCTAAGAGCTACCTCAGCTTATTTATTTCTAAGAGCTACCTCAGCTTATTTAGATATCCCAGAAGAGGTACTTTTAAGAGGTTGCCTGGAATTATTTTCTTCCTACTTTTCGACTTTGTTTTGTTCATAACTCTGGAAAGCCTAATTATAATCAGCTTCAAATTCCAACACTTGTGTAAAGTAACGAAGACCAAATTCTTGGAATATTTGACATGTTCGTGCGCCCAGTGACCAGAGTTACTTAACCCACTCTCAGCATCCTGGAATGGTCACCAGGTAACCATCACAATCACCACGTAACCATCACAGTCACCAGGTATCTATCACAGTCACTAGGTAACCATTACAGTCACAAGGTAACCATCACAGTCACCAGCTAGCCATCACAATCACCAGCTAACCATCACAATCACCAGGTAACCATCACAGTCACCAGATAACCATCACAGTCACCAGGTAACCATCACAGTCACCAGGTAACCATCACAGTCACCAGGTAACCATCACAATACCAGGTAACCATCACAGTCACCAGCTAACCATCACAGTCACCAGCTAACCATCACAATCACCAGGTAACCATCAGAGTCACCAGATAACCATCACAGTCAACAGGTAACCATCACAGTCACCAGGTAGCCATCACAGTCACCAGGTAACCATCACAGTCACTAGGTAACCATTAGTCACCAGGTAACCATCAAGGGTCACCAGGTAACCATCAGAGTCACCAGGTAACCATCAGAGTCACCAGATAACCTCCACAGTCATCTGGTAACCATCAGAATCACCAGGTAACCAGCAGAGTCACCAGGTAACCACCATAGCCACCAGGTAACCATCAATCACCAGATAACCATCAGAGTCACCAGGTAACCACCACAGTCACCAGGTAACCATCAGACTCACCAGGTAACCACCACAGTCATCTGGTAACCATCAGAGTCACCAGGTAACCACCACAGTTATCAGATAACCATCAGAATCACCAGGTAACCACCACAGTCACCAGGTAACCACCACAGTCACCAGGTAACAGAGTCACCAGGTTGCCACCACAGTCATCAGGTAACCATCAGAGTCACCAGGTAGCCACCACAGTCACCAGGTAACCACCACAGTCATCAGGTAACCATCAGAGTCACCAGGTAACCACCACAGTCACCAGGTAACCATCAGAGTCACCAGGTAACCACCACAGTCATCAGGTAACCATCAGAGTCACCAGGTAACCACCACAGTCACCAGGTAACCACCACAGTCACCAGGTAACCACCACAGTCACCAGGTAACCACCACAGTCACCAGGTAACCATCAGAGTCACCAGGTAACCATCAGAGTCACCAGGTATCCACCACAATCACCAGGTAAACATCACAGTCACCAGGTAACCATCAGAGTCACCAGGTATCTACCAAAGTCACCAGGTAACCATCAGAGTCACCAGGTAACCACCACAGTCACCAGGAAACAACCACAGTCACCAGGTAAGCATCAGAGTCACCAGGTAAGCATCAGAGTCACCAGGTAACTACCACAGTCACCAGGTAACCACCACAGTCACCAGGTAACAACCACAGTCACCAGGTAACCACCAGTCACCAGGTAACCACCACAGTCACCAGGTAACCATCAGAGTCACCAGGTAACCATCAGAGTCACCAGGTATCCTCCACAGTCACCAGGTAACCATCAGAGTCGCCAGGTAACCACCACAGTCACCAGGTAACCACCACAGTCACCAGGTAACCACCATAGTCACCAGGTAACCACAATCATCAGGTAACCATCAGAATCACCAAGTAACCACCATAGTCACCAGGTAGCCACCACAGTCACCAGGTAACCACCACAGTCATCAGGTAACCACCACAGTCACCAGGTAACCACTACAGTCACCAGGTAATCACCACAGTCACCAGGTAACCACCACAGTCATCAGGTAATCATCAGAGTCACCAGGTAACCACCACAGTCACCAGGTAACAATCAGAGTCACCAGGTAACCACCACAGTCATCTGGTAACCATGAGAGTCACCAAGTAACCACCACAGTTATCAGATAACCATCAGAATCACCATGTAACCACCACAGTCACCAGATAACCAGAGTCACCAGGTAACCACCACAGTCACCAGGTAACAATCAGAGTCACCAGGGTGCCACCACAGTCATCAGGTAACCATCAGAGTCACCAGGTAGCCACCACAGTCACCAGGTAACCACCACAGTCATCAGGTAACCATCAGAGTCACCAGGTAACCACCACAGTCACCAGGTAACCATCAGAGTCACCAGGTAACCACCACAGTCATCAGGTAACCATCAGAGTCACCAGGTAACCACCATAGTCACCAGGTAACCACCACAGTCATCAGGTAACCATCAGAGTCACCAGGTAACCACCACAGTCACCAGGTAACCACCACAGTCACCAGGTAACCACCATAGTCACCAGGTAACCACCACAATCATCAGGTAACCATCAGAATCACCAAGTAACCACCATAGTCACAAGGTAGCCACCACAGTCACCAGGTAACCACCACAGTCATCAGGTAACCACCACAGTCACCAGGTAACCACTACAGTCACCAGGTAATCACCACAGTCACCAGGTAACCACCACAGTCATCAGGTAACCATCAGAGTCACCAGGTAACCACCACAGTCACCAGGTAACAATCAGAGTCACCAGGTAACCACCACAGTCACCAGGTAACCTCCACAGTCGCCAGGTAACCACAACAGTCATCAGGTAACCATCAGAGTCACCAGGTAACCACCACAGTCACCAGGCAACCACCACAGTCACAAGGTAACCACCACAGTCACCAGGTAACCACCACAGTCACCAGGTAACCACCACAGTCACTAGGTAACCACCACAGTCACCAGGTAACCACCACAGTCACCAGGTAACCATCAGAGTCACCAGGTAGCCACCACAGTCACCAGGTAACCACAACAGTCACCAGGTAACCACCACAGTCACCAGCTAACCACCACAGTGACCAGGTAACCATCAAAGTCACCAGGTAACCTCCACAGTCATCAGGTAACCATCAGAGTCACCAGGTAAGGACCACAGTCATCAGGTAACCATCAGAGTCACCAGGTAACCACCACAGTCACCAGTTAACCATCAGAGTCACCAGGTAACCACCACAGTCACCAGGTAACCACAACAGTAACCAGGTAACCACCACAGTCACCAGGTAACCATCAGAGTCACCAGTATGCACCACAGTCACCAGGTAACCAACAGAGTCACCAGGTATCCACCACAGTCACCAGGGAACCATCAGAGTCACCAGGTAACCACCACAGTCATCAGGTAACCATCATAGTCACCAGGTAACAACCACAGTCACCAGGTAACCATCAGAGTCACCAGGTAACCATCAGAGTCACCAGGTATCCACCACAGATACCAGGTAACCATCAGAGTCACCAGGTAACCATCAGAGTCACCAGGTAACCACCACAATCACCAGGTAAACATCACAGTCACCAGGTAACCATCAGAGTCACCAGGTAACCATCAGAGTCAACAGGTATCTACCAAAGTCACCAGGTAACCATCAGAGTCACCAGGTAACCACCACAGTCACCAGGAAACCACAGTCACCAGGTAAGCATCAGAGTCACCAGGTAAGCATCAGAGTCACAAGGTAACTACCACAGTCACCAGGTAACCAACACAGTCACCAGGTAACAACCACAGTCACCAGCTAACCACCAGTCACCAGGTAACCACCACAGTCACCAGGTAACCATCAGAGTCACCAGGTGACCATCAGAGTCACCAGGTATCCTCCACAGTCACCAGGTAACCATCAGAGTCGCCAGGTAACCATCAGAGTCGCCAGGTAACCACCACACTCACCAGGTAACCACCATAGTCACCAGGTAACCACCACAATCATCAGGTAACCATCAGAATCACCAAGTAACCACCACAGTCACCAGGTAACAATCAGAGTCACCAGGTAACCACCACAGTCACCAGGTAACCTCCACAGTCGCCAGGTAACCACCACACTCACCAGGTAACCACCATAGTCACCAGGTAACCACCACAATCATCAGGTAACCATCAGAATCACCAAGTAACCACCACAGTCACCAGGTAGCCACCACAGTCACCAGGTAACCACCACAGACATCAGGTAACCACCACAGTCACCAGGTACCCACTACAGTCACCAGGTAATCACCACATTCACCAGGTAACCACCACAGTCATCAGGTAACCATCAGAGTCACCAGGTAACCACCACAGTCACCAGGTAACAATCAGAGTCACCAAGTAACCACCACAGTCACCAGGTAACCTCCACAGTCGCCAGGTAACCACAACAGTCATCAGGTAACCATCAGAGTCACCAGGTAACCACCACAGTCACCAGGCAACCACCACAGTCACCAGGTAACCACCACAGTCACCAAGTAACCACCACAGTCACCAGGTAACCACCACAGTTACCAGGTAACCACCACAGTCACCAGGTAACCACCACAGTCACCAGGTAACCATCAGAGTCACCAGGTAACCACCACAGTTACCAGGTAACCACAACAGCCACCAGGTAACCACCACAGTCAACAGGTAACCACCACATTCACCAGGTAACCATCAGAGTCACCAGGTAACCACCACAGTCATCAGGTAACTATCAGAGTCACCAGGTAAGCACCACAGTCATCAGGTAACTATCAGAGTCACCAGGTAAGCACCACAGTCATCAGGTAACCATCAGAGTCACCAGGTAACCACCACAGTCACCAGTTAATCATCAGAGTCACCAGGTAACCACCACAGTCACGAGGTAACCACCACAGTAACCAGGTAACCACCACAGTCACCAGATAACCATCAGAGTCACCAGGTATGCACCACAGTCACCAGGTAACCAACAGAGTCACCAGGTATCCACCACAGACACCAGGTAACCATCAGAGTCACCAGGTAACCACCACAGTCATCAGGTAACCATCAGAGTCACCAGGTAACCACCACAGTCACCAGGTAACCATCAGAGTCACCAGGTATCCACCACAGACACCAGGTAACCATCAGAGTCACCAGGTAACCTCCACAGTCATCATATAACCATCAAAGTCACCAGGTAACCACCACAGTCACCAGGTAACCATCAGAGTCACCAGATATCCACCACAGTCACCAGGTAACCATCAGAATCACCAGGTAACCATCAGAGTCAACAGGTAACCATCAGAGTCACCAGGTAACCATCAGAGTCACCAGGTAACAATCAGAGTCACCAGGTAATCATCAGAGTCACCAGGTGACCACCACAGTCACCAGGTAACCACCACAGTCACCAGGTAACCACCACAGTCATCAGGTAACCATCAGAGACACCAGGTAACCACCACAGTCACCAGGTAACCACCACAGTCACGAGGTAACCACCACAGTCATCAGGTAACCACCACAGTCACCAGGTAACCACTGAAGGTTCCTCCACTATAAAAGTTACACTGTACCCGGGGTGCACTATAAAAGTTACACTGTACCCGGGTGCACTATAAAAGTTACACTGTACCCGGGGTGCACTATAAAAGTTACACTGTACCCTGGGTGCACTATAAAAGTTACACTGTACCCGGGGTGCACTATAAAAGTTACACTGTACCCGGGGTGCACTATAAAATTACACTGTACCCTGGGTGCACTGTAAAAGTTACACTGTTCCCGGGGTGCACTATAAAAGTTACACTGTACCCGGGGTGCACTATGAAAGTTACACTGTACCCGGGGTGCACTATAAAAGTTACACTGTACCCGGGGTGCACTATAAAAGTTACACTGTACCCGGGGTGCACTATAAAAGTTACACTGTACCCTGGGTGCACTATAAAAGTTACACTGTACCCGGGGTGCTACTATGAAAGTTACACTGTACCCTGGGTGCACTATAAAAGTTACACTGTACCCGGGGTGCACTATAAAAGTTACACTGTACCCTGGGTGCACTATAAAAGTTACACTGTACCCGGGGTGCACTATGAAAGTTACACTGTACCCGGGGGGCACTATAAAAATTGCACTGTACCCGGGGTGCACTATAAATTTTACACTGTTTCCGGGGTGCACTATAAAAGTTACACTGTACCCGGGGTGCACTATAAAAGTTACACTGTACCCGGGGTGCACTATAAAAGTTACACTGTACCCGGGGTGCACTATAAATGTTACACTGTACCCGGGGTGCACTATAAATGTTACACTGTGCCCGGAGTGCACTATAAAAGTTACACTGTACCCGGGGTGCACTATAAAAGTTACACTGTACCCGGGGTGCACTATGAAAGTTACACTGTACCCGGGGTGCACTATAAAAGTTACACTGTGCCCGGGGTGCACTATAAAAGTTACACTGTACCCGGGGTGCACTATAAAAGTTACACTGTACCCGGGGTGCACTATAAAAGTTACACTGTGCCCGGGGTGCACTATAAAAGTTACACTGTACCCGGGATGCACTATAAAAGTTACACTGTACCCGGGGTGCACTATAAAAGTTACACTGTACCATGGGTGAAATATAAAAGTTACACTGTACCCGGGGTGCATTATAAAAGTTACACTGTACCCAGGGTACACTATAAAAGTTACACTGTACCCTGGGTGCACTATAAAAATTACACTGTACCCGGGGTGCACTATAAAAGTTACACTGTACCCGGGGTGCACTATAAATGGTACACTGTACCCGGGGTGCACTATAAAAGTTACACTGTACCCTGGGTGCACTATAAAAGTTACACTGTACCCGGGGTGCACTATAAAAGTTGCACTGTACCCGGGGTGCACTATAAAAGTTACACTGTACCCGGGGTGCACTATAAAAGTTACACTGTACCCGGGGTGCACTATAAAAGTTACACTCTACCCGGGGTGCACTATAAAAGTTACACTCTACCCGGGGTGCACTATAAAAGTTACACTGTACCAGGGGTGCACTATAAAAGCTACACTGTACCCGGGGTGCACTATAAAAGTTACACTGTACCCGGGGTGCACTATAAAAGTTACACTGTACCCGGGGTGCACTATAAAAGTTACACTGTACCCGGGGTGCACTATAAAAGTTACACTGCGCCAGGGGTGCACTATAAAAGTTACACTGTACCCGGGATGCACTATAAAAGTTACACTGTACCCTGGATGCACTATAAAAGTTACACTGTACCCGGGGTGCACTATAAAAGTTACACTGTACCCTGGGTGCACTATAAAAGTTACACTGTACCCGTGGTGCACTATAAAAGTTACACTGTACCCGGGGTGCACTATAAAAGTTACACTGTACCCGGGGTGCACTATAAAAGTTACACTGTACCCATGGTGCACTATAAAAGTTACACTGTACCCGTGGTGCACTATAAAAGTTACACTGTACCCTGGGTGCACTATAAAAGTTACACTGTACCCGGGGTGCACTATAAAAGTTACACTGTACCCGGGGTGCACTATAAAAGTTACACTGTACCCTGGGTGCACTATAAAAGTTACACTGTACCCGTGGTGCACTATAAAAGTTACACTGTACCCGGGGTGCACTATAAAAGTTACACTGTACCCTGGGTGCACTATAAAAGTTACACTGTACCCGTGGTGCACTATAAAAGTTACACTGTGCCCGGGGTGCACTATAAAAGTTACACTGTACCCGTGGTGCACTATAAAAGTTACACTGTACCCGGGGTGCACTATAAAAGTTACACTGTACCCGGGGTGCACTATAAAAGTTACACTGTACCCGGGGTGCACTATAAAAGTTACACTGTACCCTGGCTGCACTATAAAAGTTACACTGTACCCGGGGTGCACTATAAAAGTTACACTGTACCCTGGGTGCACTATAAAAGTTACACTGTACCCGTGGTGCACTATAAAAGTTACACTGTACCCGGGGTGCACTATAAAAGTTACACTGTACCCGGGGTGCACTATAAAAGTTACACTGTACCCGTGGTGCACTATAAAAGTTACACTGTACCCTGTCTGCACTATAAAAGTTACACTGTACCCGGGGTGCACTATAAAAGTTAGACTGTACCCGGGGTGCACTATAAAAGTTACACTGTACCCGTGGTGCACTATAAAAGTTACACTGTACCCGGGGTGCACTATAAACACCACCTACAGAATTTAATTTTTTCTTATTTATATTGATCCATATATTTGACTATTATATTATTTCTCATTACAAGTAGCCTTTAACGGATTATACTGTTGTGCTCTGGTGAGAGACCTCTATCTCTCTCTCTCTCTCTCTCTCTCTCTCTCTCTCTCTCTCTCTCTCTCTCTCTCTCTCTCTCTCTCTCTCTCTCTCTCTCTCTCTCTCTCTCTCTCTCTTTCTCTCCCTCTGAGACTTTGTGTCTCTCTGAGACTGTATCTCTTTCTGAGATTGTGTCTCTCCTGAGACTGTCTCTCTCTCTGAGACTGTCTCTCTCTCTGAGACTGTCTCTCTCTCTGAGACTGTCTCTCTCTCTGAGACTGTCTCTCTCTCTGAGACTGTGTCTCTCTCTGAGACTGTCTCTCTCTGAGACTGGGTCTCTCTCTGAGATTGTGTCTCTCCTGGGACTGTCTCTCTCCTGAGACTGTCTCTCTCTCTGAGACTGTCTCTCTCTCTGAGACTGTGTCTTTCTTTGTGACTGTGTCTCTCTCTGAAAGTGTGTCTCTCTCTGAGGCTTTGTCTCTCTCTGAGACTGTGTCTCTCTCTAAGAATATGTCTCTCTCTGAGACTGTGGCTGTTATACCTATGTCTCCACTAACAAGCTTGCTGTATGACATTACGTCTCAGTTATTTCGTAAATATGCAAGGTCCTCCATCAAGCTATGTGCTCTGAATAACTCTCGGAGAAGGTGTCTTAAGTGGTCTTATTTCATTCAGAGTTTTAAACATTTGAAGCAGTTCAAGTACATGTACATACATTGTGTACTCAGAGTAGTCTACTTAAGTATATGGCTGAGGTGGAAGACTTCAGTGTGCTCAAGGACAGGGTAGTGAGGAGAGACTGTGTACTCACCTATGTGTCGGTGCAGGGGTCGAGTTTCAGCTCCTGGCTGAGTGTGTGTTTATGAAAAGGTAATAGGAGTGGGAAAAGAGAGAGGAGTGGATAAGAGGGAGGAAGAGAGTGGAGTGGATAAGAGAGAGGAGTGAATAAGAGAGAGGAGTGAATAAGAGAGAGGAAGGGAGAGAAGAGGATAAGAGAGAGGAGTGGATAAGAGACAATAATATCAAGACAAATGGCAGTTTTTTGACTACCACTCACTACTTTGTGATCGTTAATATGGCTTCAGGAAAGGTACAAGTAGGCTGATCTGTTGTTAAACCTCTGCACTAAGTGGCACCAGTCACTGGATGAATCCAAAGTCATCTGTGTGGTAGCAGTGGACATTGCTGGTGCTTTCGACCAAGTGTGGCACGAGGGCCTCTTCGCAAAACTGCAAGCTCTGGGAATTTCAGGCTCTACGCTACGTCTCCTCAGTTATAGATCTCTAAGGGTAGTTCTCAGTGGAACAGAATCAGCAAGACATCCTACTGGGACAAGTGTTCCACAAGGATGTGTGCTTGGGCCATTGTTATAGAATGTCTAATTCAATGACCTTCATCTCATCCCAGAATCCCATGCATATGCAGACGACTGTACACTGTCATTCACTTATCCAAGAGAAGAAATGCCAGCTGCTCTAAGCTACATCAGTCACAAACTGAGAGCTATATCAGCTTGGGGAAACCGATGGCAAGCAACATTTGCACCTAAGAAAACACGAATGATGATGGTCTCTAGGCACGATGGTGGTAATGCCGGAGCAGTAGTAAGTATGAATGGGAGAGTGTTGGTACCCAGTGAAGAAGTTGATATCCTTGGGGTGAAATTTGACTCCAAACTGACCATGAAGAACCACGTTGTAAATCTTGCAAACAAAACAGCCAGGAAGCTTATAGCACTTCGACGTATCTTGCATCTCCTTGACAGTAGGGGTTGCAAGATTCTGTATGAGGCACAAGTGCGCTCACTCCTTGAGAATGCTCCACTTTCTTGGTTTGCTTGACCCTCCACCCCCCCCCATCTCATTTGCGACTGCTTGATAGAGTAGAGAACAGAGCAAGACGTTTCATCTGTCTCCTGGACCCATCCTGGATAGATCTCTCATTTCAGCAGAGCCTTCGACACAGAAGGAATGTGAGTGGCCTTACTGTTATGTACAAGGCCAACATTGTCAAAGTACCACACTTGGCTCCACTTCGAGGACAGCGAGAAGCAAGCTTCTATACCACAAGACGGGCAGAAAGCAGCAACTTCACTCGGGTTGTACCCTTCTCCAGAGCATCACTTCATCTGAGATCATATATACCCAGGATGACTCGAGTATGGAACACATTCGTACAGCATAATGATGTCAACGAGATAAAGTCAGTTGATCAAATGAAAATGCTGGCCCACAGATGGCTCCAACTTCATCCTGTTCCCTACTTGTATGTCTCATAACAATATAAATGTTTTCAAATGAGCTGATGTAGGTAACAGCTCTTAGCTTGTTAATAAAGTTAGGAATCTTTAACATGTAAATAGCTAGTCAATAAAGTTAGGGATCCTTAACCTAACCTTGTCAAACCCTGTGTAAAAAAAAAGGAGTGGATAAAAGAAAGGAAGAGGGAGGAGTGGATAAGAGAGAGAAAGAGAGAGGTGTGGATAAGAGGGAGGAGTGGATAAGAGAATGGAGTAGATAAGAGAGAGGAGTGGATAAAAGAGAGGAGTGGATAAGAGAGCGGAGTGGATAAGAAAATGGAGTAGTTAAGAGACAGGAGTGGATAAGAGAGAGGAATGGATAAGAGAGAGGAGTGGATAAGAGAGAGGAGTGGATAAGAGAGAGGAGTGGATAAGAGAGAGGAGTGGATAAGAGAGGAGTGGATAAGAAAGAGGAGTGGATAAGAGAGAGGAGTGGATAAAAGAGAGAAATGGATAAGAGAGAGCGGAGTGGATAAGAGAGGGGAGTGGATAAGAGAGAGAAGTGGATAAGAGAGAGGAATGGATAAGAGAGAGGAGTGGATAAGAGAGAGGAGTGGATAAGAGAGAAGAGTGAATAAGAGAGAGGAGTGGATAAGAGGGAGGAGTGGATAAAAGAGAGGAGTGGATAAGGGAGAGGAGTGGATAAGAGAGAGGAGCGGATAAGAGAGAGTTTGAGACAAAAAATGTCCTGTGTTGTGCAGTTTTTAGGTATCCTAGTGTCCGGCGATCTTGCTACTTAGAATCCTCTCTGAGATTTTAAGATATATGACGTTAGTGCTATATTTCTTGGCAAGTGCTTTACTGCCACCTTTGTAGAGTGGTACTATATTCGTTGTTTGTAGTGACTGTGGGATGACCCACGTGTCCAGGCTTCCTCTCGATAGAATATTTAAGGCACGTGAATAGGTTTCATGCAACCCTTGATGAACACGGAGTTCCACGAGTCTGGGCTTGGGGCAGAGTGCATGAGAATGTGGCTAATTGCTTTTTCAGAATCCTGTGGCGTTAGCGTTAAATTAGAAATTCTCGAGATATTAACAAAATTTTGAGTCTCGGTAATAAAACATTTCTTCGGATTGTCGACCCTTTGTCTGATTAACGATTCATTGAACACTGAGTCATACTGAGACTTCAGTATCTGACTCATATCTTTGCTGTTATCCGTGTAAGTCTCATTTAAGCTAGGGCTCAATACTAAATGTGGTTTTTGTTCTAGATTTTGTATATTATGGTTTCATACCCTGTGTAATTGCAGATACAATGATGTATTCCTTGTTTGTTGGGGTTTTATTTGTTGGCACTAATTTACGTTGTCCTGGAGTGTGGGGGCTACTGTCTGTGCCTTCACTCCATCAAGGCTCTGAGATGGTGGAGTACTTCTTCTTGATTCACCGGTACTCTCCCGGCCCAGGTCTTTTCCAGATGGTGACCCGACCTTGGCTCACTGTCTTGGGAGTGTCTGTGACCTATGTCTGCCATGGGAGGTTGTACAATGGTGGAGTACTTTCGTCATTTCGTGTCATTATTATTAATATTATTATTATTATTTTTGATATTATTTTATTATTATTATTATTATTATTATTATTATTATTATTATTATTATTTTATTATTATTATTATTATTATTATTATTATTATTATTATTATTATTATTATTATTATTATTATTATTATTATTATCATCATCATTAGTATTATTATTATTATTTTGTTTTTGTTTCTGTATTAGTGGTGGTGTGGCATGCAAAGAGTACGTAACCTTCATTCGGCGCATGTACACACCCTCATTGAAAAGCTATCTCCCCCAGCCAGTGAACTAGGGGCTAAGGGTTGATGATGGGGCCCCATCATTCAACCAGTACCCAGGTTCCAGCCAATGAGAAGATGGTTTTGGTAATTGCAGAGGTGATGTGGGTACCACTCGCCTGTCTGCCCCTGTCATTCCCATTCTAGAGTTGGTTGAAACACGGTCTGCTCTCTAGTGCCTTCTATTCTTCCTTGCTTACCGCGGAGTGCACTAATACCTATTGTTGTACATAGTATATATAGTGTACATACTTATGTTCTAAATTGGTGAAGGATAATACAAGTCAAGAGTTTTTTTGCTGTGTTTATTTTGCTCCCTTTACACCCAGGATAACAGGCCTTTGGGACTCCTGTGTTTTTTTTTATTTATTCCTCAATTAACCGCCACTTATAGCCAAGGTATTTTAACCTTTACTGAATTACAATATTCGTGAGTCACAGCTTCTAGATATGTATAGGAGATACTTATCCCTCGGGGCTGGTAACTATGGCTAGTTGTAAATCTAAGTGCCAGAGCAGAGGTTGAGGCGCTCTCCTGCCACCTACTCACATTCAGTGTGGTCAGTGGTTTCTTCAGTTCAATACAGAGAAGAACGGTAGAAGACAAGGAGCAGTTTGAGGTAATCAGTCCCTCAGCTTTGAGTCGATGTGTTCAGTCCATCAGTTTTGATGAAAGTACAGTAGATATGTGGAGATGGAGCTTATCAACTGTTGATGCCGCCTACCACTGCTTCACCTTCACCTCACCCGTGCGTATGCTGTACTTTTATCAAAATTGATGGACTGAACACATCTTCTCCAGGCTGAGGGACTGATTACCTCGAACTCCGCATGTTCCACCGTTCGTCTCTGTGTTGGACAGAAGAGGCCACTAGCTAGCTGAACGTTTCCAGCATTTACTTTTTTAATTAACATACTGGCCGTCTCTCACTAAGGCAGGGTGGCCCGAAAAAGAAAAACTTTTATCATCATTCACTCCATCACTGTCTTGCCAGAGGCGTGCTTACACTACAGTTATAAAACTGCAACATTAACACCCCTCCAGATTAAAGATACCAAATGTTGCACAAATGTCTCATATGTCAATATGTATGTACAATTTATGAATTCATGTATGTAGCAGTTTCTTCCACATACTTGTCACACCCACTACATGGAATTATGTATACCTTCAACCAGCCCAGGATTATCATTACATGTGGTGGATGCGACAAGAAGTATGTGGGAGAAACTGCGAGGTCATTAAGTATCAGACTTCAGGAACACAGAAATGCCTGCAGAAGGGATGATTAAAACAATGCCTGTGTGCAACTCAAAAACAAATGTTGGCACTTAATGAAGTTTAACGAAGTACAGCTAATCATCCGTGAAAACAACCGACAGAGATATAGTTGCTGAAAGCTGCCTTAATTGCCACAACTGACATTCTACCACGATGATCAGGAAGCGTCAGTTAGGTTAGGTTAGGTAAGGTTCGTCAGGAAACAGTATTTTCAAACTTTTTGGCTAAAATAATGTTATCCATGTTAGGTTGCACCGTCAAGTAAACACACTGTGAGCATTGAGAAGCTATGCAGCAGGCTTCCTCCCAGGTCCTGCTCAACTCCAACCCCTCTCACTTATATATTCGTCGAGCATATTTTCTGCAGTGTGACGTTCCTCGCGCTTCACTTCACTTCACTTCACCTCTGCTTCAGGTCACCTGCTCTCTCTACTATATATTAACCTATTTTAGCTTACTGTATATTAGGAATGATGAAGTCACTTGTGGTGAAGCGTTCTATAATGAATGCCCTGAACTGTACACAAGTGGCCTTTTCCACAAGATGCAGTTGGTTGTTTAGGTGTTAAGGGTCAGTTATGTTTAGTGTTAAGGGTCAGTTGGCTGAGGTGCAACGGGTCAGTTGGCTGAGGTGCAACGGGTCAGTTGGATGGGGTGCTATGGGTCAGTTGGATGGAGTGTTAAGTGTATGTTGCGTGGAGTGTTAATGATCTGGTGAGTGGAGTGTTAAGGGTCATTTGGGTAGAGATGTAAGTTCCACTTGGATGTAATATTAAGGGAAAGGAACGAATTACATCAACGCCATCTTATGCCATCTAAAACAAGGACATCTCGTTGAAATAGTGTCGTACAGTACCAACTGTGTCCAAGGACACATGGCCAGAGTTAAGGGGGCAGTAGGGCAAAATCTGTAACTCCGTTGTTTACTGTCCGATTTTCTCCAGTTTTGGTACACAAGACAAAGTAGTTTCACTCACGACCATATTGCTGATTCTATCACTTGGGGTTGAATACAGAACAAAGTGCATAGTAGTTAGAGAACAAATAATACGAACATCTGAAAGGCTGTGTAAAGTGGTCTTTGTCATATATGATCTGGTATAGAAGAACATCTTTATATTGCATGGGAATGATACGAGTCAGTTTATGAGCTTAGCTGCAAATTAGCGACACAGCAGAGAATAATGGAAAATCAGACTGAATCTGTGTTACAGTCATCAGAAATTCAACCCACTGATCCAGAAGTTAACTTGGGTGCTGTCGTGATCATGAGACGTGGAATCGTGTGTCCAGTATCCTGGAACGTTTTACGGATACGTTAGGACTAACCTCGAAAGAGGCTGGGTTATAAGTGGTCCAAGCCATGGAGGGCTTTGTCATCATAATAAGTGGGGCCATGGAGCCTCGCTGACCGATATCATATGATATGGTAGGTGCAATTATGGGGAGTCGTACAGTAGTGGCTACAAATCAAATCGCATAGTACATCAACGGCTAAGAGTGTGGAGAAAATATAGAAGAAAATCATAAGAATCCATATCAAATTCACTGAGGCAAAAGTCTGAAGATTTTACTGGCGTCGTGAATGGTTTCTAAAGAAAATGAGTTGTAGTGAGCTCACCAAAGTGTGAACTTAATCCGTCAGGTGGCAAAATCCAAAATAACACCATAAGCATCAAAATTAGATATTTCGGCTCCGAGTAAGATTTTTTTCTTAATAACTAAGTTTTTCAGGAAGGTGTTTCCTGTTACATTACCTTTTATCCATAATACTTTTTTGAATCCTTCCCAATGCCCCATATCCTTATTGCAGACCCAGAAGCACCTCTCTAGATTAATAACGTCAGTGATGGAACCAGTGTTTACTCTTGCACAAGAGACATGTATTTTGAAAAACATAAGTTACATGTAATCTTTGTTTTTTCACAAAATCTCTCCACATGTTCCTCAAGTATTTTTGGATACCATCCTGTATGATGGGGTCCACCTCTGGTGTAAATTGTGGGACTTAATGAAGTTTAACGAAGTACAGCTAATCATCCGTGAAAACAACCGACAGAGATAAAGTTGCTGAAAGCTGCCTTAATTGCCACAACTGACATTCTACCACGATGATCTGGAAGCGTCAGTTAGGTTAGGTTAAGTTAATCCATTCCCTATAGGCACCTACTCCACCTACCCATATTCGCTCATTTGCTCTCCCAAAAGATAAACCGAGAGCCTACTCCACAAATAACACTCAGATCTCTCTTTGGTGTCGACTACTTCACTTATACTCTTGAAGCCCCAAGACATCGCATCAATCGATTTCCATGATTTTTAAGACGAAATATAGTACGGAAGGGTAATATTAAGTTGTACATATAGAGAAAGAACTAAATAAAGGATTAGCAGATGTGTAACTGAACATGAACTGGAACAGCTACAAATTACCACATAATGGAGCAGGAATGAAGAAGCAGATAAGGTTGAAAAGTGGCACTGAGGAGTTGAGCAAAATTATAATTATGAGTACTGAAGATAATTTACAGGTACAGTGACGACGTGGTGATAAAAGATAGTAGTACCAGTATTTTACAATCCATAAGCAATCAACGTGAGACAGAAACGAAAGTATGAAGACACCTAGAAGAATATTATTAAAGCCCATTAAAAGTTTAAGGGCCTACTGTCTCAAAGCAAATATGGTTATCATGGGAGACCTACCAGTGTGAGATAGACCAAAAGAACCTGAACATGGAGAGATAAGTTGTTTGAGACGGCTTTAGATTATATCTCCGATGCTGTTGCAGGTACTGGCCATGTCAGTCCTATGGCCAGAACCTGCTGTTTCTTATCCCCATATATATCCTGTTCACAACATCAGCAAGATACTGTGCACCTCATATCCAGCCTGTGGATGGTAGAAGCCAGTTTATTATGCACACTATATCGATTGTTGACGGTACAAACTCGTTTATTATTCATCCTAAATCGATCCTGCAGTCAAGCTTAAGTCAGTCAGTCACACACACACACACACACACACACACTCACCTCCACTTTTTCTTAGGATTCTGGCCAGTGTCTGGGGAAAGTTGCGAGTGAGTTGAGCTGTAGGCCTTTGTGCAGCCGGCAGTGCATGCCCAGTATGTACCGGCGTCTCTTGTCAGCCTAGAAGCTAGTGTCACTTTCTGCATAGTATTCTAGGG
This sequence comes from Cherax quadricarinatus, assembly GCF_038502225.1. Taxonomy (NCBI): domain Eukaryota; kingdom Metazoa; phylum Arthropoda; class Malacostraca; order Decapoda; family Parastacidae; genus Cherax; species Cherax quadricarinatus. Next base: position 37,312,087 of record NC_091304.1, on the reverse strand, counting down.
GATTCACCCCCCTTGGAAATAGGAATTTCTGAGGTGCAGGCAGGTCACTAATAACGATTGAATATTGCAGGAATTAAGGCTCCCAGTTGCACGTGGTTCTGAGGGCAAGTCCAGAGGGACTAAAGCTTAGGGAGGTTGAAGACCAGAATAGATTCTACATCACCAAGTAAGTTAGTCCTTTAAACGTGCATGCAGGCGAGATTTCTTGCAACATCAGTCATTTATGAAAATCTGTCCTATAAGCCACTTGTGAGGCTGAGGTACCGACCTCAGAGCTTGGTGTCAACAGAGCTTGCCAGGGTAGGCAACTCACATGGAGGCAGTCCAGTCCACACACACACACACACACACACACACACACACACACACACACACACACACATACACACACACACACACACACACACACACACACACACACACACACACACACACACACACACACACACACACACACACACACACACACAAGCTGGAAGAGAAAAATATAGGAGGGAAGAGGGAGGTCACAGATGCTCAATGGTCTTCATGAAGCTGCTGGGAAGACAAGTAATGAGAGATGGATAGCGGAAGACCAAGAGATTAAAACTGTCGTTACATTGACAGGAAGAAGTGCCAAATCATAGCGGGTTAAAAGGATTTTTAAAGAATTGGAAGGAAGTCAAGGGACAAAATACGCTCAAGGTGACACATTCAGAAAAAAAGGCATAAGACAGAATTATGAGACAGAAACCACAGTTAAGATGGATGAAAAGACATAGACATATGTTCTTCAGTTTGGACAGATAAGAAAAGAAGAGCAGACAGATGAGGTAGAGAGTAAAACACCAACAGAGAGTAATATGGAAGGTAAGAGCAGGGTTATACAATGTAAAGCCACACTAACCTTTCTCAATCTAAAACCCACACTCACGATCCTTTCCTGGCTAAAACCTTCCATACGACTACCCATCCCCCAACTATCACTTCTTTCTTCGCTCCATCCTCCCGCACCTTCATCCATAATTTTGAACCATTCTAGTGCAAGAACCATCACCAGAACTCTCTTTCGCCATAATGCCCAATCCTCACCTTTTTTTTTGCAACCCCTTCCTGCTCTCCAGGACAATGAAAACTGGTATGCAGCAAGGTGAAAATAAACAGAGAGAATGGTACCCAAATGCAGATGAAATAACAGAGTGATGAATGGAATTAATGAAGGGCATTGGAAATCGTGATTTCGTGAGTCAGTAGCATTGGCATTCCCTGGCATCATAACACTCGGAGGAAAAGCACTTGGAGAAGATAACAGATAAAATTTTCTAAGCTGGATATAAACTTATGAGGAATGATAAAGGAAACAAAGGAGGGGGGGAAAAGAAGCACTGCTAATCAGAAATCAGTGGAGTTTTATAAAAAGAGATGAATCAACTGATTACAGTGTAGGCACACTCAAGACTAAGGGATCCAAGGTGATAATAGCAGTGAGGCACAACATAATAATAAACAGCATGAGACAAAGAATAGATTACAATGAGAACGAAAAAAAAGCTATGTTGGATGTCACTGCATTAACGAAAAGAGAAGCCCACCTGAACGATTTGAAGCTATACTACTGTTGTCAATAAATAGGGGTTTTTACTTGACTGACACTAATCAGTTACCTCGTCAGTCAAGTCAATGCTAAACCCCAGCCATCCCAAGTTTAACTGTTTGTTTGGACTTTTCCCTTCGACAGGGCTGTTACCCCTAAGCATACTGGACCCTGGTTACTTAATCTGATGTTCTTTATGACTCCTGGTGCCAGGTAGAGATATCCAGCACTCTCACTGAAGTATCAGGCGAACCTCGGGGGTTCTTATAATGCGACCGACACTTGATCAGTTCTGAGACACCCATTAATGTGAAATTAAGACACATGTGCAACATCTGGGTATCTTTATTTGTAGACGTTTCGCCATCCAGTGGCTTTATCAATATAAATTCTAGGACATAACTTGAAGACAGTTATGTCCTAGAATTTATATTGATAAAGCCACTGGATGGCGAAACGTCTACAAATAAAGATACCCAGATGTTGCACATGTGTCTTAATTTCATCTTGTCGGTATTATATACCATTATTACACAACCCATTAATGTGAACCAGTAACACTTTGCTTATACTAGGTCCCTAAACTACCTTGAATGAAATCATGGACTCCAATATATATTAAACACAAGGTTGTAAGATGGACCAAGGAATTGCGGTACTAGTGACGTCAGTGCAAGACATCCACTCCTGTCTTCCCTCATGAGTGGTTATGTTTGAATGTCGTCTAAATGCTTATGGATAATGCTCAGACCTTGAACGGTTAAGGCCACAAAGTCATGTTCACTTCACTTTACTGTGGATTCTCGCTTAGGTCCAGAGATCTACAGATCACTGAAACAAGCCTTCGGTGCATCCACTCTGCAGACTTAGACTGGGCGTTGAAGCTCTGTTTAAGGGAGCAGTCAGGTTCACGAGCGCGGAGCAAAAAAAAAATTCGAAAAAATATGAAAATGGAGTTATTGTTACCAAAAAATAGCTGAACTTTCTGGCTACACGCTGGTATAATTATTATCCTTGTACGATGTTTCTAAAAGGAATTACAGCCATTTATAACAGGCAGGTCGGTCTTAGTGTCATGTGTATGCCACTCGCTAGACATAGTGAACAACTTACATTGTTTCTAGTTAGAGGAAGACTGATACCTCAGGCTAAATTTTAAACAGAATTCCTGAGTTTAGGCGTTATTCCAGATTGCTAAATATGGCAAGTAATGAGCGCTAATCAAGTGCTCTTTATATATGAGAATGTCAGTCACTACATTAAAAAATTCGAGGATCAAAGACCTGATGGGTCAAGGTCTTATCTCTTCACATCAAGTCATTGCCGAATCAGATATGTCATAAAGGTGATGATGGTATTCCATGGCTTCTCCAGAAGTGAGAGAATCCTCCACTTGATATGAGTGGCCAAATTCAATTTCAATAACAAAAGCATCCAGTGGGATCGAATTAACAATGTCCTCAATGAAAAACGCTGGGAGGATAGCTTAAATATCATGGATCCGAACCAGTGTCTATAAAGGATTAACTTAGTGGCACATAAGGTATGCTCAAAGTACATTACCCTAAGGAAGAAAAGATGTAAACTAGAAAGAGAGAGTCGCTCCCTTTACAGATGAAGGCAAAGAATCACCGAGCTTCTCAAAGGGGCCAGTCAATCTGGAATATTGAATGAGGTACTGGCTAGAGAAATAGAAAACATCAAACTTAAGTTAAAGGAATCATACAAGACCCAGAAAACACAAAAAGAACTTAAAGCACTAAATGAGGTCCTAAATATTTGTTTTCATATGGCAAAAAACCACATCCAGTACTGGACCCTTACTTAAACGAGACGAGACTTACACCGATGATAGCAAAGAAATGAGTGAGATACTCAAAACTTAATATGACTTGGTGCTTAGTGAGCTGTAATCAAAGGGCTAACAATCTGAAGGATTTTTTCATGACTGAGACTGAAAATTTGGTTAATATTTCCAGAATTTCTGATATGACACTAACATCACTGGACTTTAATAAAACAATTAACGACATCATCATTCATTCTGCCCCAAACCCAGACTCACGGAACTTCAAGTTTTTTAAGAGCTGCAAGAAACCCTTTTTGCATGCCTTATTTAGGCTATGGAGAGAGACCCTAGACACAGGGTTTATCACACAGTCACTAAAACCAAACAAATATAGACCCACTCCACAGAGATGGCAGTAAAGCAATTGCAAAGAATTATAGACCGATAGCACAAATATCCCATATCATATAAATCTTTAGAAGAGTTCTACGAAGCAAGATCACCAACCATTTGGATACCCAACGGTGCACAAGCCAAGGCAGAATGGGTTTAGAGCTGGTCGCTCCTGCCTCTCACAACTACTGGACTACTATGACATGGTCTTGGATTCACTGGAGGACAAACAGAAAGTAGGTGCAGTATACGCAGACTTTGTGAAAGCCTTTGACAAGTGTGATCATGGTGTAACAGCAAACAAATTGCAGGATAAAGGATTAACAGGAAAAGTGGGTAGATGGATTTTTAATTTCCAGACCAACAGAACGCAAAAATAAGTAATAGTAAACAGAGTTAAGTCAGAAGCGGCTACAGTGAAAAATCTCTGTTACACAGGGTACAATACTTGCACTTATCTTTTGCCTTATCCTCATAGTTGGCATAATTTTCAAATGAGCCACAGAAAACAATATCAAATTCAATGAGTACAAATTTAAATTACTTTGCTATGGAAAACTTGAGGAAATTAAAGCTGGGAGAAGATAAAACAAACTCTAACCACACAGTTCAGTGAAAAGCTAATTATGAAAGTTTTGGGAGTGACATCAGAAGATCTCACTTTCAAAGATGACAACAATGTCATTATCACATCTGCTAGGAAAATGATAGGATGGATAACGACAACCTTCATAACAAGGGATGCCAAGCCAGTGATGATTTTTTTTAAATCACTTGATTTCTCTAGTATGCAGAAGTACGGAGAGCTTTCACTGCACTTGATGTACTGTCAATCTCCTAAATTGCTGGGACTGTTTGAAATCTCTTGATCTCTTCTACTTGGAATGCTGGTGAGAAAAAATACATCATAATTTACACATGGAAAATCCTAGAGGATCTACGCCCAAATCTACACACAGAAATCACTCCCTAGGTTAAATTAAGTTAAGAACACTTTTGAGTTGAGGAAGATTTTGTTCTCTGACTTAAGTCCATCATCAAAGCTTTCAACCTCAGTCATGAGGGTGTCTTCACAAAATTCAACTTCAGTAACAAAAAAAATAGAATGGGAACAAGTCAACAATGTCCTAAATGAAACAAGCTTTAAAGATATCCTAAATAACACGGATCCGAACATTTGCCTAGAAAAAATTAACTCTGTGGTTATTGAGATCTGCTCAATGCATATTCCATTAAGAAAAAGGAAGAGAAGATTTTGAAAGAAAGAGACACTCCCTATACAGACGAAGGCGAAGAATCACAGAGCTGCTGAGAGGGGCCAATATATCTGAAATACGAAGGGAGACACTGGTCAATGAAATAGCAAATATATCGAACTTAAGATGAAGGAATCTTACAGGAGACAAAAATCTTCCCAATGAAAAACAGAGGTGCCATGAGTGCATTTAAAGATAAACAGTAAGTGCCAGCAGCCCAAGACTGTTCAGCTGCCTCCCAGCATACATAAGGGGAATTACCAATAGAGACCAAGCTGTCTTAGAGCTGGACAGGTACATAAAGTATGTTGGACGGCGTGTTGCCAGCAGTAACAGCCTGGTCAATCAGGCCTGTATCTACCGCGAGGCCTGGTCATGGACCGGGCCGCTGGGGCGTTGACTCCCCGGAACACCCTCTGAGTAGATTTCAGGTAGACTTAGGGGATAAGCGTGATCAGAGAATCCACTCATGACTTCTGGTTTCACAGTCTCAATCTCTCACTGGGCAGGTAGTCGGTCCAGGGCTTCTCGTAATGTGGACACAATACATATATTATAACAATTGTCACTAACAGCTCACAGTATGCTTCACTGTTTCAAGAAAGTGGATTAATTAATGCACAACACAAACGATTAATTACATAGTGTGACTAAAAGTTCATTAATGATAGTACTCAGGCCTCATTAACTCATGAGTAGTCAGGGTGATCAGGTTGATCACTCAAGCTTTAATGAGTAAAAACATTAATTAACCCATTGTTTACCTCAAAGTTACATGCACTGTTTGATCTACTGATTGTTTATTAATGACACAGCAATATGGAAGTGACTTCATAGATTCTAATCAACTGCTGTTGTATTTCACTGGAGGGTCATCACACCATCGAGACTCACTAACACAGCGTGATGACGTCTTTACTCACCAGCTTCAGCGAGGTATTTGATCAGCCCTCTTACTCATAACTGTAATCATTTATGACGCTTGCCACCTCGTTCTAATCACATCAATAACTGAATTGATGAGCATATCGAGTGACAGTTGGCTCTGACTGCTATTTAGGTAACTCAAAGTCGTTGCTTAATACCGGCAAGTCTAAGCGTGTGTGTGTGAGCCAGATCGAACTGTATTTAAGCGTTCATACTGACATACAATCGATCATCTATATCACATACACTTGCCCATTTCATCGGTTAGCATAAGAACATAGATTAGATCAAATAGAAATGACCCAAAATGGATGAATAATAGGCTGAAATATCTACTAGGGCATAAGAAAGGAATTTATAGGCGTATCAAGAGGCGATGGTCATCTTATGAATCAGTATATTGACATTAAGAGGGACATTAAAATGGGGTTAAGAAAAGCTAAAAGGGACTATGAAATTAAAGTTGCTAGGGATTCTAAAACTAACCCAAAATGTTTTTTCCAGGTATATAGAACAAAAGTTAGAGATAAGATAGGTCCCCTTAAAAATAACTATGGGCATCTTACTGACAAAGAGAATGAAATGTGCTCGATTTTAAATAATTATTTTCTCTCGGTTTTTACACAGGAAGACACTAATAATATTCCAGTAATTAATTTTTATAGTGGGCCAGAAGAAGATAAATTATGTAACATCACAGTCACAGCGATTTCATCGACCTTGTTGAACTATGTGTTGGCTTTACGTGTTTCTCTTTCGAAAATCACCTCTTTCAGCAGACTTTTGGACTACCCATGGGTTCGCCACTCAGTGCGGTCCTGGCGAACCTATACATGGAACATCTAGAAGCCGAACGTTTCTCCACCATTATTCCTTCGTCTGTCACCTGGCTCCGTTATGTTGACGACATTCTCCTCATAACTAAGTAAGTTACATTCACTTGTTAGACGAAGAATGAGGGGAGACCTGATCGAAGTGTATAAGTGGAAGATAGGTATTAATAAAGGGGATATTAATAAGGTCTTGAGGATGTCTCTCCAAGAGAGAACCCGCAGTAATGGATTTAAATTAGATAAGTTTCGATTTAGAAAGGACATAGGAAAGTATTGGTTTGGAAATAGGGTAGTTGATGAGTGGAACAGTCTACCTAGTTGGGTTATTGAGGCTGGGACTTTGGGTAGTTTCAAATCTAGGTTGGATAAGTACATGAGTGGGAGGGGTTGGATTTGAGTGGGACTTTCACATCAGAGCTTATTTCTTCGGTGGCATTGAAAATTGGCTTGGGCAAATGTTTTGTTAGTGGGATGAATTGTAAAGGACCTGCCTAGTATGGGCCAACAGGCCTCCTGCAGTGTTCCTCCTTTCTTATGTTCTTATGTTCTTAACTCCTAAACGCTTCAATGTTAAAGCTCTCCAAGACAAGCTCAACCAGGTCGAGCCTTCAATCCAGTTCACACTTGAAGAAGAAGTCGACAACACTCTTCCTTTCCTTGATGTTCTGCTTTGCAAAGCTGACCACGAACTTCGTTTTAAAGTCTATCGAAAACCCACCAACCAAAACGATCTTCTCCACTTTTACTCTCACCACGACACCAAAACCAAACGTGGTGTAATTATAGGTTTCTTCCTGCGTGCACTCAGAATCTGCAGCAATGAGTTTCTTGAAGAAGAATGCACGATGTTTGAACAAGCATTTTCTAAATTCCACTATCCTCGTCACTTCATCAGAGACTGCAGACGACGGGCATTAAACATCTTCAACACACCCAGAGAAGACGCTGCCGAGAAGAGATACATAGTCCTCCCCACCAACTCCATTGCCAAACACGTTTCCAACATCTTTTCCAATACCTCATTTCAAGTATCTACCTCCACAACCACGACCATCAAGGACATTACCAGTGATAGACAGGACAAGCTTCCACCCTCTGCAGGGGTATACATAATCCCTTGTAGTGACTGCAACAAGTTATACGTGGGCGAAACATCAAGGGACCTCCAAACACGTATTTCAGAACACCAATACGCAAGCAGGTCTGACGACACAAGGAATGCCTGCGTACAACACCGTAATTCACACAACCACTTGATAAACTACAGAAACTCAAGACTTATCGCCACAGAAGACAACACTCAACACCGAAGATCCTGGAATCATCACTTATTTCTATATCCGACAACTTCAAGTAGATAGTAGTATCGGGAAGGGGGGTGGGGTGGCACTGTATGTCCGAGATCGCTTGAACTGTTGCATAAAAACGGGTATTAAGTCTGAAGTAACACATACAGAGTCTGTTTGGATAGAATTTTCAGAGGGGCATGAAAAGTTAATTTTAGGTGTGATATACCGTCCCCCAAATTTAGATAGGGACCAGGGGAGACTACTATGGGAGGAAATTGTTAGGGCCACAAGGCACGATAATGTAGTAATTCTAGGAGACTTTAACTTTAGTCATATTGATTGGAATTTCTTGACTGGGAATTTAGAATCATACAACTTCTTAGAAGTAGTTCAGGATTGTTTTTTGGAAGCAGTTTGTGACAGAACCTACAAGGGGTAATAACCTGCTTGACTTAGTTCTGGCAAACAATGAATCCCTTGTTAATAATTTAGAACTTTCAGAGGAACTGGGTGCTAGCGACCACAAATCAATTACATTTAGAATTGAATGGAAGTATGATAGTAGGGATAACTCAGTAACAGTCCCAGATTTTCGCTTAGCAGATTACGATGGGCTTAGAGAATACTTATCATCTGTTGATTGGGGTAACGAAGAGAGCTATCAATATGACAGTTTTCTGAACACAATACATGCTGCTCAAAGAACGTTTATCCCTTATAAAGAAATTAGATCAAATAGAAATGACCCAAAATGGATGAATAATAGGCTGAAATATCTACTAGGGCATAAGAAAGGAATTTATAGGCGTATCAAAAGAGGCGAGGGTCATCTTATGAATCAGTATATTGACATTAAGAGGGACATTAAAAAGGGGATAAGAAAAGCTAAAAGGGACTATGAAATTAAAGTTGCTAGGGATTCTAAAACTAACCCAAAAAGTTTTTTCCAGGTATATAGAACAAAAGTCAGAGATAAGATAGGTCCCCTTAAAAATAACTATGGGCATCTTACTGACAAAGAGAATGAAATGTGCTCGATTTTAAATAATTATTTTCTCTCGGATTTTACACAGGAAGACACTAATAATATTCCGGTAATTAATTTTTATAGTGGGCCGGAAGAAGATAAATTATGTAACATCACAGTCACTAGTGAAATGGTTGTGAAGCAGATTGACCGACTGAAGCAAAATAAGTCACCGGGTCCTGATGAGGTTTTTTCAAGGGTTCTAAAGGAATGCAAAATGGAAGTCTGTGAACCATTAACTAATATTTTTAATTTATCTCTTCAAACAGGTGTAGTGTCTGATATGTGGAAGATGGCTAATGTAACTCCTATTTTTAAAACAGGGGACAAGTCGTTACCGTCAAATTACCGCCCAATAAGCCTGACCTCAATTGTAGGCAAATTACTAGTCAATTATAGCTGAGATTATAAGAAGCCATATCGATAAGCATAGCTTGATTAATGATACTCAGCATGGATTCACAAGAGGCCGGTCTTGTCTAACTAATTTATTAACTTTCTTCAGTAAAGCTTTTGAGGCTGTTGACCACGATAAAGAATTTGATATTGTTTACTTAGATTTTAGTAAGGCATTTGATAGAGTTCCGCACCAAAGACTGTTGAAGAAAGTAGCAGCTCATGACATTGGGGGAAGGGTGCTCTCGTGGATCGAATCATGGCTCACAGACAGGAAGCAGAGAGTGTCCATAAATGGGGTTAAATCCGAGTGGGGATCAGTAACAAGTGGCGTTCCACAGGGATCAGTCTTGGGCCCGTTGTTGTTTATAATATATATCAATGATCTTGATGAAGGAATTACTAGTGATATGAGCAAATTCGCCGATGACACGAAGATAGTTAGGATAATTGATTCAAACGTAGATGTTAGGGAACTTCAGGAGGATTTAGACAAACTCTACTCTTGGTCAGAAAAGTGGCAGATGCAATTCAGTGTAGATAAATGCAAGGTTCTGAAGCTCGGGAGTGTCCATAACCCTAGCACTTATAAGTTAAATAATGTAGAACTAAGCCATACAGATTGCGAAAAGGACTTGGGGGTTATGGTAAGCAGCAACCTTAAACCAAGACAGCAATGCCTAAGCGTACGTAATCAGGCAAATAGATTACTGGGATTTATATCAAGAAGTGTAAGCAACAGAAGTCCAGAGGTCATACTGCAGCTTTATACATCATTAGTAAGGCCTCACCTAGATCATGCAGCTCAATTCTGGTCTCCATATTACAGAATGGTCATAAATTCGTTAGAAAACATTCAGCGTAGGATGACTAAATTAATACAAAGCATTAGAAATCTTCCTTATGAAGAAAGATTGAAGACTCTTAAGTTACATTCACTTGTTAGACGAAGAATGAGGGGAGACCTGATCGAAGTGTATAAGTGGAAGATAGGTATTAATAAAGGGGATATTAACAAGGTCTTGAGGATATCTCTCCAAGAGAGAACCTGCAGTAATGGATTTAAAATAGATAAGTTTAGATTTAGAAAGGACATAGGAAAGTATTGGTTTGGAAATAGGGTAGTTGATGAGTGGAACAGTCTACCTAGTTGGGTTATTGAGGCTAGGACTTTTGGTAGTTTCAAATTTAGGTTGGATAAGTACATGAGTGGGAGGGGTTGGATTTGAGAGGGACTTGCACATCGGAGCTTGTTTCTTGGGTGGCATTGAAAATTGGGTTGGTCAAATGTTTGTTTCGCCACACAGTGGCTTCATCAGTCCATACAAAGGAGAATCTTGAAGAACAGGAGGAGAATGAGGTAATCAGTCCCTCAACCTTAAGTCGATGTTGTCAGTCCATCAATCTTGAATAGAATACGGCATACGTGCTGAGAAGGAGCTTATAAACCGTTGGCAGGAGAGGTGCAGCAGTCATAGGTCGTGTAACATTTGTTCAATGTTGAAGTAGGTCGTGCCCAAGAATTAGGCAAGCGAAGAATTCCCAAGTATTAAGATCCCAAGAAGTTGCAGTGTCTGACAGGTTTGTAGATGAATGGTTCAGAGAACCGACATGTTGATAAATTAGACACATGTGCAACTTTTGGGTATCTTTATTGAGGAAACGTTTCGCCACACAGTGGCTTCATCAGTCCATACAAAGGAGAATCTTGAACAAATGTTACACGACCTATGACTTCTGCACCTCTCCTGCCAACGGTTTATAAGCTCCTTCTCAGCACGTATGCCGTATTCTATTCAAGATTGATGGACTGACCACATCGACTCAAGGTTGAGGGACTGATTACCTCATTCTCCTCCTGTTCTTCAAGATTCTCCTTTGTATGGACTGATGAAGCCACTGTGTGGCGAAACGTTTCCTCAATAAAGATACCCAAGAGTTGCACATGTGTCTAATTTATCAACATGTCGGTTCTCTGAACCATTCATCTACAAATGTTTGTTAGTTGGATGAATTGTAAAGGACCTGCCTAGTATGGGCCAACAGGCCTGCTGCAGTGTTCCTCTTTTCTTATGTTCTTATGACGAAATAGTACCAGAACATTATGAACAACCCTCGGACAACGACGAAGTAATAGTCGAAGAAGTAACCGAAGAAGAAACCACAGGCAACCGTTACCTAAGCCAAGCCTTTAATGAGTCTCTAACCTTCTACACCACCCCCAACCTCCCAACCGAAATGAGCGTAGCTGATATGCTCCACTTAATGAAGGAGGGAGCCGTTAAGTACACCTGCACCAAACCTCACCAAATTCCTTTTGAAAACGCACTGTCTTACCTCGTGACGAATCTGAACTGCTCCAACCTCAGAATGCAACTATTCCACATGTCCAAGAGAGACTTCAAAAGACTCAAGAGTGGCTCCATCACCAGCGAAGTGTAGCCAGACACTCAACACACTTCCGCAACACACAACGTGAACCTCCCGACACCTGACGTCCAAACCAGCTCTTCACCTCAGCCTGAAGCATATCAGCCAGCGAGCACTGTCTGCAGTCTGCTCTCTCCTCTATGTCCTCAACGTGCCCTCTCTACACTACCTCGCAGTGCTACATAGCTGGGTTTAGCCCTGGCTCTTTCATCTACAACTCAAGACCTTCCTCTCACGACTATTCATCGTCTATCCACACTTCCCCATTCACCCGGAGTCCCAACAGAAGAGCCTGCTATGTGTGTTCTCAATGTCTGTCCCACGATCGACTTAGCTGCTGGGTTAAGCCCTGGCTCTATTTCTGCAACTAAGAGCACTCCTCTCCAGCACTGTTCTTCGTCTGTCCCGTCTTCCCCGCTCATCCCATTTGGGATCTCACCTGAACTTTCGTTCGTACCCCAGGTAGTTCTGTTTGTGACTTGAAAAAGCCCACTGTGTGGGTGAAACGTAGTCAATAAAGGATCACATTATACTGCATATGTGTTTATATTTCCATTGTGTAGGTATTTTATACCATTTATTTCCACAGAGAGTGAACACTGAAACAAGCTGCCTCTTACCACTATTTGTCCAAACTATTTTCATGTTACCCAAGTAATAGCTTTTATATCCTTTTACTCATGTACGAGTTAATTGCTCTACCATATTGTATTACTTTTGTCACTACTACTACTACTACTACTACTACTACTACTACTACCACCACCACCACTAGTGAACATCGAAATGGTACCTCACTAGTATTGCACCTCACTCTGAGCCTTTATATACCCTCTGTGTCCATGTATTGTTTGTAATGGCTTGATAAAGCTCCTGGAGAGCGAAACGTTGCCACAATAAAATGTCACATTAGTTGCACTTACATATTGTCGGTAATTCTACCAACTTTATTACAAGCTCTGATGTGCAAGTCCCACTCAAATCCAACCCCTCCCACTCATGTACTTATCCAACCTAAATTTGAAACTACCCAAAGTTCTAGCCTCAATAACCCAACTAGGTAGACTGTTCCACTCATCAACTACCCTATTTCCAAACCAATAATTTCCTATGTCCTTTCTAAATCTAAACTTATCTAATTTAAATCCATTACTGCAGGTTCTCTCTTGGAGAGATATCCTCAAGACCTTGTTAATATCCCCTTTATTAATACCTATCTTCCACTTATACACTTCGATCAGGTCTCCCCTCATTCTTCGTCTAACAAGTGAATGTAACTTAAGAGTCTTCAATCTTTCTTCATAAGGAAGATTTCTAATGCTTTGTATTAATTTAGTCATCCAACGCTGAATGTTTTCTAACGAATTTATGTCCATTCTGTAATATGGAGACCAGAATTGAGCTGCATAATCTAGGTGAGGCCTTACTAATGATGTATAAAGCTGCAGTATGACTTCTGGACTTCTGTTGCTTACACTTCTTGATATAAATCCCAGTAATCTATTTGCCTTATTACGTACGTTTAGGCACTGCTGTCTTGGTTTAAGCTTGCTGCTTACCATAACCCCAAGTCCTTTTCGCAATCTGTATGGCTAAGTTCTACATTATTTAACTTATAAGTGCGAGGGTTATGAACACTCCCGAGCTTCAGAACCTTGCATTTATCTACATTGAACTGCATCTGCCACTTTTCTGACCAAGAGTAGAGTTTGTCTAAATCCTCCTGAAGTTCCCTAACATCTACGTTTGAATCAATTATCCTACCTATCTTCGTGTCATCGGCGAATTTGCTCATATCACTAATAATTCCTTCATCAAGATCATTGATCTATATTATAAACAACAACAGGCCCAAGACTGATCCCTGTGGAACGCCACTTGTTACTGATCCCCACTCGGATTTAACCCCATTGATGGACACACTCTGCTTCCTGTCTGTGAGCCATGATTCGATCCACGAGAGCACCCTTCCCCCAATGCCATGAGCTGCTACTTTCTTCAACAGTCTTTGGTGCGGAACTCTATCAAATGCCTTACTAAAATCTAAGTAAATAATATCAAATTCTTTATCGTGATCAACAGCCTCAAAAGCTTTACTGAAGAAAGTTAATAAATTAGTTAGACAAGACCGGCCTCTTGTGAATCCATGCTGAGTATCATTAATCAAGCTATGCTTATCGAGATGGCTTCTTATAATCTCAGCTATAATTGACTCTAGTAATTTGCCTACAATTGAGGTCAGGCTTATTTGGCGGTAATTTGACGGTAACGACTTGTCCCCTGTTTTAAAAATAGGAATTACATTAGCCATCTTCCACATATCAGACACTACATCTGTTTGAAGAGATAAATTAAAAATATTAGTTAATGGTTCACAGAGTTCCATTTTGCATTCCTTTAGAACCCTTGAAAAAACCTCATCAGGACCCGGTGACTTATTTTGCTTCAGTCGGTCTATCTGCTTCACAACCATTTCACTAGTGACTGTGATGTTACATAATTTATCTTCTTCTGGCCCACTATAAAAATTAATTACCGGAATATTATTAGTGTTTTCCTGTGTAAAAACCGAGAGAAAATAATTATTTAAAATCGAGCACATTTCATTCTCTTTGTCAGTAAGATGCCCATAGTTATTTTTAAGGGGACCTATCTTATCTCTGACTTTTGTTCTATATACCTGGAAAAAACTTTTTGGGTTAGTTTTAGAATCCCTAGCAACTTTAATTTCATAGTCCCTTTTAGTTTTTCTTATCCCCTTTTTAATGTCCCTCTTAATGTCAATATACTGATTCATAAGATGACCCTCACCTCTTTTGATATGCCTATAAATTCCTTTCTTATGCCCTAGTAGATATTTCAGCCTATTATTCATCCATTTTGGGTCATTTCTATTTGATCTAATTTCTTTATATGGGATAAACGTTCTTTGAGCAGAATGTATAGCGTTCAGAAAACTGTCACATTGATAGCTCTCTTCGTTACCCCAGTCAACAGATGATAAGTGCTCTCTAAGCCCATCGTAATCTGCTAAGCGAAAATCTGGTACTGTTACCGAGTTATCCCTACTATCATACTTCCATTCAATGCTAAATGTAATTGATTTGTAGTCGCTAGCACCCAGTTCCTCTGAAACTTCTAAATTATTAACAAGGGATTCATTGTTTGCCAGAACCAAGTCAAGCAGGTTATTTCCCCTTGTAGGTTCTGTCACAAACTGCTTCAAAAAACAATCCTGAACTACTTCTAAGAAGTCGTATGATTCTAAATTCCCAGTCAAGAAATTCCAATCAATATGACTAAAGTTAAAGTCTCCTAGAATTACTACATTATCGTGCCTTGTGGCCCTAACAATTTCCTCCCATAGTAGTCTCCCTTGGTCCCTATCTAAGTTTGGGGGACGGTATATCACACCTAAAATTAATTTTTCATGTCCCTCTGAAAATTCTATCCAAACAGACTCTGTATGTGTTACTTCTGACTTAATACCCGTTTTTATGCAACAGTTCAAGCGATCTCGGACATACAATGCCACCCCACCCCCCTTTCCGACACTTCTATCTACTTGGAACAATTTAAAACCCTGAATGTGACATTCTGCAGGCATGTCCCCACTTTTTGAATTAAACCACGTCTTAGTTATGGCAAATACATCAATGTTACCTGCACTAGCAACTAGTCTCAACTCGTCCATCTTATTCCTAGCACTGCGACTATTTGTGTAATATATATTTAAAGACCCTCCTCTGTCTTTACCCTTCCTGCTCCTTTCTGTTATTCCACTAAACCTATTACTGTCCTTATCACCCAGTGTCACTGGCTTTTCAATATCTACCTCGTTCTGATTATTACTAGTTCTTCTAGAACCCATAATATTACTACACTGGGACTTCACTGTTTTCCTGCCAAAACCCATACCACTAACTATTCCTAGTTTAAAGTCCTAACAGCTCCCTCCACTGCAGTTGCCAGTGCTCCCACCCCAGACCTAGATAAGTGAACCCCATCCCTGGCATACATGTCATTTCTGCCATAGAAGAGGTTCCAGTTGTCAATGAATGTTACCGCATTTTCCTTGCAGTATTTGTCCAGCCAGCAATTGACACCAATTGCCCTGGACAACCATTCATTTCCAACTCCTCTCCTTGGCATAATACCACATATGACAGGGTTTCCACCCTTCCTCCTAATTAACTCTATTGCTAACCTATACCTGCTAATCAGGTCTTCACTCCTACGTCTGCCAACATCGTTGCCTCCAGCACTGAGACAGATAATAGGATTGCTCCCATTACCTCTCATGATGTCATCCAGACGGCTAACAATATCCTCCATCCCAGCCCCTGGAAAGCAAACCCTTTGTCTCCTACTCCTGTCCTTCAAGCAGAACGCCCTATCCATATACCTAACTTGGCTATCCCCAACAACAACAACATTCTTACCTTCCTTGGTGTCGTTCGTCGTGACGTTCCCAGTAGTCGACTCACATTCGTCGGGTAGCACTGAGAATGTATTAGATGTTTCCACAACAGTTTCCACAGCAGTCTCTTTCTTCTTCATCGTTTCTACCTTTCCATTCGCCTTCTTGATCGTCAACTTCGTTCCCTGCTGTCCAGCCACTGACCACTTTCCTTTCTTGACCTGAGGACTCAAAACAGGAGGACTACTACGAATCTTCTTGTTTTCCTCGGTCAGTCGCCGAATTTCCATCTTCGCCATCCTCAATTCTTCCTTAAGCTGTTGGTAAAGTTGCTCGATGGAGGGCATCTTGCTTCAATTCGTAGAGAGCGCGCAAACAGGTCTTCACAGAGCTAAGTACACGTCCCTCAGTCTGGAGAAGAGCATTGTTCCATAGTCTGAAACAATATTATTTCAGACTATGGAAAAAGCCTACTGTGTAGGCGAAACATTTCGAAATAAAGATACGTAACTGTTGCATATGTGTCTTACCTAACAAGCTCCATCTTGCATTCCTTAAGTACCCTGGAAAACAACTCATCGGGTCCAGGGGACTTATTTTGCTTCACTTTGTCTATCTGTTTAATAACCATGTCCCTCGAGACAGTAATATTAGTTAATTTAAATTCATGAGGAACTAAATAATTGTTAATTACTGGAATTTCATTTACATCTTCCTGTGTAAAAACTGACAAAAATTAGTCATTAAATAAGGAACACATTTCCATTTCGTTATCCGTCAGCTGTCCATTCCCAATTTTCAGAGGTCCTACTTTTTCCTTCACCTTCGTCCTATACACTTGAAAGAACCCCTTTGGATTAGTCTTTGATTCATTAGCAACTCTAATTTCATAGTCATGTTTAGCCTTTCTAATCCCCTTTTTTACTTCTCTTTTAAGCTGAACATATTGGTCAGTAAGGTTAACCTCTCCTCTTCTGATGCGCCTATAAATTCCCCTTTTCTCCCCTAATAGATGCCTTAACCTACTGTTAACCCATCTGGGATCGTTATTATTAGACCTAATATCTCTCTGGGGAATGTATATACTCTGGGCATGGTGTACATTATTAAGAAAAAATCATAAAAGCAGATCCCTTCATAATCATAAGTACGATCATCGCCAATAAAATCATTAGCTAGATAACCCCAATCAAGATTAGACAGATGTTCCCTAAGTCCATTATAATCGGCAGAACGGAAATCAGGGATTTTTACTATATTATCATTATTCTTGCATTCCCAGTTAATGCTAAAAGTAATGGATTTGTGATCACTTGCCTAGTATGGGCCAACAGGCCTCCTGCAGTGTTCCTCCTTTCTTATGTTCTTATGTTCTTAAGCTCTTCAGTGATCTCCAGATTATTCACGAGTGTTTCCTTATTTGACAAGACTAGGTCTAGCAAATTATCACCCCTAGTAGGCTCTGTCACGCTCAGCTTCAGAAAACAGTCCTGGACTGTTTCCATAAAGTCACTGGACTCTAGATTACCTGTCAAAGAATTCCAGTCGATTTGACTAAAGTATATTTGTCCAATCTCTTCTTAAAGCTACCCAAGGTCCTAGCCTTGACTTCAAGTGTGAGCCGAGTTGGGCTGTGAGCACTTCTACCTGCCTCACGAATTTGGAATCAGCAGGCTCTGCTTTCTGTCAGTCAACGAACAAATTGAAGGAAACGCTGGCTTAACTCACAGCTTATGACTGAACTGCAGACTCGATGTCATAGACGAAATTATTGCCTACTCAGATATGTCAAAAAGGCGAAAATGGCATTCCATGGCTTCTCCAGAGACGGGAGAAATCGTTAAGCAACCCCATCCTCACGTCCTTCTCCGCCACTTGATGGGGGTGCCAACGGTCACGGTGAACCTTGAGGTCACATAGTCAACTTTTCCCTAGGAATGGGAACTGTGAGAAGAACCGGTGGGATAGAATTCCACCATTGCTGTGATCATGGGAAGATTTTAACCACATGGAGGGATGGGAGAAGCAGAGGGGAGAGAGAGAGAGAGAGAGAGAGAGAGAATGAGAGAGAGAACAAGGATTGTTGATAAATGGCCCAAAGAGCCGACAAGTTGATATATTAGACGCATGTGCAACAGATTGTAATAAAGTTGGTAGAATTACCGACAATATGTAAAGTAAAAGGACACACTAATGTGACATTTTATTGCCACAATAAAATGTCACATTAATTGCACTTGTGTCCTTTTACTTTACACATGTGCAACACTTGGGTATCTTTATTGAGGAAACGTTTCGCCACACAGTGACTTCATCATTCATATACAAAGAAGAATGTCTACAGTATATAAGCCACATCTTCGCACATATGCTGTATTCTCTTCAAGATTGATGGACTGATTACATCGATTCAAGGCTGAAGGACTGATTACCTCAACTCCTCCTGTCTTCACCATTCTCCTTTGTATGGACTGATGAAGCCACTGTGTAGAGAGATGCACGGGAATGAAATATTTCGTGAATGCAGTGCAGTGGGAATGAGCTATAAGGAAAGACAATAAATGAAATGACTGAGTAAGCAGCTGGAACGTGCCAGTACGTAGTAGAGAAATTCATACCCAGGAACAAAAGAAATAATGATAAGATGGAGCCCATGGTCCACCAAGAGGTGTAGAGAGGCAAAAACTAAAAATGAGAGAGCATTGGAAAAGTAATGGAAGCAAATAATAGTAGGCAAAAGGGAAAGTGAGCAGAAGAGCCAGAAATGAATATAAATCGGTAAGAAGTAAGATTGAACCAAAAGTTTCAGAACAACAAAGCATCGAAATCCAAATCTAAAAGAATGTTTATGTGAATTAATGTATGAATGTATATACGTGTCTCTGTTTGAAGACGATGTGAGTTAATGAGGAGAATACAAGTGAACAAGAATCAAGTAAGCTTACAAGGAGATCTGGACAGGCTGCAAGCCTGGTCCGATAAATGGCTCCTGGAGTTTAACTCCAGCAAGTGCAAAACCATGAAGTTTGGGAAAAACAAAGAAGACCGCAGATGGAGTACAGCCTAGGAGGTCAAAGGCAGCAAAACTCAAGTCAAGGAAAAGGATCTTGGAGTGAGCATCACTGAGCACATCTCCTGAGGCGCACATCAACCAAATAACTGCTGCAGCATATGGGAGCCTGGCAAACCAAAGAATAGAGTTTCAAAGCCTAAGCAAATAGTCATTCAAGACACTGTATACTGTATATGTCAGTCCCATATTGAGAAGAATTGAAAAGATATATAGAGACAGAATGTTTCAGAGATGGGACACAGCAAAAAGGGGTCACAACTGGAAGTTGAAAACTCAGATAAGTCACAGGGATGTTAGGAAGTATTTTTTCAGTCATAGAGATGTCAAGAAGTGATGTAGTGGAGGCAGGATTCACACATAGTTTTAAGAAAAGGTATGATAAAGCTCATGGAGCAGGAAGAGTGACCTAGTGAAGAGGCGGGACTAGGAACTGTGACTCGACCCATGCAACCACAACTAGGTGAGTACACACACACACACACACACACACACACACACACACACACACACACACACACACACACACACAGACGGAGATAGAAATGGAGTACACAGTTGGAAGGTGTTGGAATGCAAACACGTTCATTTCTGTATCAGAAAAAAACAACGGCGAGAACAGAGCCCATGATTTACTGAAGTGCAGAAAGATTCACCGACATTGTGAGAATGATATAGCATTGAAATCCTAATCCGAAATAAAGTTGCTATTCAGCATATTAGGAGATATTACAGAGGAGTGCTCATAAAGAGTGACCAGGTATTCTAGAAGGTAAAGGTAACATTACCAGATTATCAAGGAGAATGAGTACACCAACGAGTACTGGATACAAAACACACAACTGTAAAAGTGGCGAGGAAATTAAGTCAGTTAGAAACCTCTCAGAGACTGTGACCTGATAATATATCACTGTTGGTTCTTAGAGTGACACTTGAAGCACTGTGTATAACTAGCCACAGTCCCCAACAGCTCAACTGATCCAGGGACGTTGTCAAATATGTGGAAGGTAGCAGATGTAGCACCATATGTAAGATACGAGACAGACGGGTAGCACTAAACTACAGGTAAATGTCACCAATATACAAGCAGAAGTTTTAAAGATTTTGGAGAAGATAATCAGAAGAGTGGTGGAGGACCATCAGAGCGGTAGATTAATAAACAAAGCCCACCACAGTTTTTGGGATAATCAATCTTGTCTCACAGACATGCGAGTTGAATGGCTTAGTTTGCCTGAACGTACCAACACCCTTACTAACTAGCTAGATAATTTTGTTTTTCATCAAAATTTGATGTTATTTATCATCTTCAGATGTATGACTAATGGAAAACAGGTTAACTATGACTGGAATAAGGAAGCCATGAGAGAGCAAACAAAGTAGCAGCCAATGGAAAGGCAGGACCAGGAATCGAGTCTGAATCCCTGCAGCTCTATATACATGATTTCACATATCAGGAACTGATTTTTGAGACACCGCCCCCCGGCTCCTCACAAACACAATCGTTAAGGGATTGTCCAATGAAGAGAGGTTAAATGAGGTCAATTTGGTGACACTGGAGGACAGAAGAGATACTGGGTAGGGGGAATGATACCTGGAGTATACCTGGAATGTTTCCGGGGTCAACGCTTCCGCGGCCAGCTCCATGACCAGGCCTCGCGGTGAATCAAGACTTGATCAACAACGCTATTACTGCTGGCCTCACGCAAATCGATGTACGAACCACGGAGTGACTTGGGCTGCCACTCATATCTTCTGCCTTGCCTCAGAGAATTTTCCTTACTATCTGTTGCTCTCTTGTAACATTGCATAGCTCCTGACGATGCGCGAGAGTGCAAAACATATGGCTTGTTCTGCAATGTTAAGAACTCCTGTTTGCAATTGTTTGCATTACAAGTGTCAGTATCAGCTGCAACTATTTGAACTACGATACCAACACATCATAGATAAACAATAATCGAATTTCAAACCATTTCCAGAATTTCATTCACGCCAAAGGCTAAAAAATCACAGCGGACGTGGAGGCGACAGTGGCGACGTAATTGGTGGCGACAGTGGCGACGTAATTGGTGGCGACAGTGGCGACGTAATTGGTGGCGACATCAGAGGCAGCACAAGCGACAGCGGTGCCTGCTGCCAGAGAGGGAGGTCGAAGGTAGTATCATTATCGACAGCTGCAGTGGTACCAGTCGATGGCATAACTACGTGTATTGCAGTCCAAGCCATATTAAAGTCCCTTCAAGTCAATGGCCATAAGTCGCCCTAATTAGGCATGAATAGTAGCGGCGGCTTCAGTGAAGGCGGCTGTTAGTCATACAACAGCAGTCCAAATCGTGTCTTTAATCTGCTCTGTATTACAGGTGATAAACCACAGAGAACTATGATGTGAGGGAAAGTTATCCAGCTAGTTAGACCCAGAAAATAGGTGAATGGCGCGTTTAGAGAGGCCAAGCTACTCACATCACAACCTTGGTACAGCGGTCCAGCTTCGTAGGAAAAAGAGAGCTGAGATAAAGCGGAAATAGCAGAGGTTGTGAAGAATATTAGAGAGAAGGATAAGGTGTACGATGAAAACTGAGGATAGCTAGCATAAACAAGGAGATAAGAGAGAACAAGATGAAAGGGAGAGTTAGTTAAGGGACGTGGAAAAGTGAGAGGTTGACAGCCTATTGGAAGCCTTGAGTGGTGGTGTTGAGTGATGGCTAGCCTCACATCACTCACTCAGCCTCAGGTGGTGATGGCGGTGGGGGAGGTGTTGGTGATGGTGGTGGAGGTGGTGGTGGTGGTGGTGGTGGTGTTGGTGGAAGTGATGGTGGTGGTGGTGGTGATGGTGGAGGTTTTGGAGGTGGTGGTGGTGGTGGTGGTGGTGGTGGTGGAGGTGGTGGTGGTGGTGGTGGTTGAGGTCGTGGTGGTGGTGGTGGTGGTGGTGGTGGTGGTGGTGGTGGTGGTGGAGGTGGTGGTGGTGGTGGTGGTGGAGGTAGTGGTGGTGGTGGTGGTGGTGGTGGTGGTGGTGGTGGTGGTGGTGGTGGTGATGGTGGTAGTGATGGTGGTGGCGGTGGAGGTGGTGCTGGTGTTGGTGTTGGTGTTGGTGGTGAAGGTGAGTAATGACTTGCTGAGCCCACTCATTCACCCTCTGATGGTGGTGATCATTTGCTGTCTCTTCTCACTCACTTCATACCAAGCTTCACAGTTGCTGGAGTGGTCGACTAAGCTGCTAGTGCCAGCCTCACGCACTCCAACATATGAGCGCAGCCTGAATGACCAGGAAATTTACCATCTTGACAAATTATATAAAGCTAGGTAATCAGAATGGTGCCTTTGATCACAGAGATAATCCCACAAATCAAACAATATCTACTGAATTTCAAACAATTTGTGATAGAGAAGCCGATGATTTTATTTGCGAACATGACCTAGAAATGTGCTGGTGAAGTGCCCAGAAATTAGTAATAAAGGTTATGAAGATATGAACGTACAAACAATGTTATTAACCTTTAGGTATTTGAACATTATTGCTTAAGCATAAATAGTCTTGTCATCTTATTAGCAAGAGTGTGTTGACAACAATGTAGGCTACATAAGGTGGAGAACTTACACCTTGCCTACCTCCTAAATTACCTGGCTAAGGTCCACTAATTGTTGTGTGATTCGTTAACTCTAAGAACTTCCCACATTAACTCCTAGCTCTGCCAAGTCGAGTAAACATGGAATATCATAATGTTACAGTGTACTTATATTCATGCAACTTCTCCATTAACATCTTCAATATTTATGTCCCAGTTAATCAATTTCAACCCAATGTTTCACCAGATCACATTAATCGGAAGCCTATCCTTATTCTTCGAGACTAATTCCAGACATAGGAATGGTAAGTTAGACACATAGGCAACATTTAGGCATATTTACTCCGAAACGTTTCACCCACACAGTAGGCTTCTTCAGATGCATAAATGTTGCCTATTTGTCTAACTTACCAACTTGTCGGTATTGTATACCATTTTGATATTCAGACAGGAATATTAGAGGGATCTATAACGAGCAACAGTAGAACTAAACTGCTGAAATTTCTCAAATAGCATGATAATGCTATAATTGTTAGCTTCCTCATATGTATGTCGGCACATCAGATCTTTGTCTAGGCTTCACTGTATCATATACGATGCCTGACTCTGTCATAGTTGATGATCCTCTATCTGTTCATAATCAAGGCGTTAAATACAAATTGAAAAAAAAAAAAACTTATTCTTAACCCAGATCACAGAGATAACTTCATTAACTGTATAAGAATTACGAGGATACTCGAGCACATAATTTGAATGATAATTTTTTGCTAAGATTGAGGACTTGCTCATAGAGCAATGCAACAGAACACGAAGACATAAAAAGCACTGTTTACCAGTAGACATCATTATGAGTATTATAACGATCTATAATTATAGAGTTAAACATGTATAGGTAAACTTAATCGTGACTGTAGATCCCCGGAATTACTCAGAACCTAGCTGCATTGGTATATGCTAGGAACAGCAAACAGGAACTTAGGAAACAGGGATGGGAAAAATTTGTGAGTTAAATGAAGCTACCTGTCTAAGTTCAGCCTGGAATTTACAGATAAAATATCTAGGGAAAAAGAGTGGAGATGTTACTCATACTTTTCTCTTGGCTTGATAATGCAGTTTAATGTAGACAAATGGAAAGTTGTAAGTCTTGGGGAAAAAAATTAATCACTGAATTTATAAACTACATAATGTAAATCTTAATCACTGTGAATGCAAAAATTATTTAGGAGTTTTTTGGTTAGCAGTAATCTACAGCGAAGACAACAGTACATAAGTGTTTACGATAAAGCGAATAGAATTCTTGGTTTTTATATCAAGAAGTATAATTAATTCAGGAGTCTTCGGGTTATACTTTAACTCTAAATATCGTTGGTTAGGCCACATTTAGATTATGCTGCGCAGTTCTGGTCACGGTATTACAGTATGGGCTAAAATGCGCTGGAAAACGTACAAAGAAAGCTGACAAAGTTAATCCTATGTATTAGAAATCTGTGTAGAATTAGGGGGTTATATGACTGAGACGTATAAATGGAAAACAGGAATATATAAAGGGATGTAAATAACATGCTAAAAATATCTAACCAAGACAGGATTCACAACAATGTGTTCAAGTTGAAAATGTTTAGATTTTGGAAGGATATTAGGAAAGTATTGGTTTGGTAATATAGTTGTGGATAAGTGGAAGAAACTATTGATTAGCGTTACTGAAGCTAGAATCTTATGTAGCTTTACAAATAGGTTAGACAAGTATATGAGTAGGTGTGTGGGCCTATTCTAGGCATGGTCCAACTGGCTCATGCTTAGCTTAGGCAAATAGGCCTGCTGTAATGCTCCTTCCTTCTTCTGTGTCTATATTAGAATAAACCTGAGAGTGCTTCTGAAGGAAGATTGAGACAGATTTATTTTATGAGCCAAAATATTGATAAAAATGGTTATCTTTTCTCTTACAATGAACAATGGTTGATCAACAGCCCCTGGAGGTAATATAACTTATAAATATCCTCAGAAGTTGACGGCAAGCCCATGAAAACCCTTTGTTAACATTTTATAGTCACTGTGTCTGTTCCTAAGTCACTGTAGCCTTATACATTTAAATTAATTTCTTTAATTAGTTATCTTTGTAAAACAATTGAAAGAATATTACTTAATTTTTTTATTATCACATTGGCCGATTCCCACCAAGGCAGGGTGGCCCGGAAAAAAAAAAACTTTCACCATCATTCACTCCATCACTGTCTTACCAGAAAGGTGTTTACAGTTTTTAAACTGCAACATTAACACCCCTCCTTCATAATAATACTTAATAAACTATAATTCAGAATCAGATGTCAGGAGTAAGTGTGCAGAACTGTATTGCCACGTTTCTCACTGCACACTCTGCTGTTAGTCTTACAATCTTTCTTGACCTACTACCTGCATTTGATATAGTTCCTGCGTGAATTAGGCAAAATTAATATTGGTGGTAACCTACTCAGGCAGCTCATTTTTTTTCTTTTTTTTACTTTTGTGTTCATCCATCTTCTCGTTTTCCTTGAGGCTGTGATAACTTAATTGTGATTCTTAAATACGATAACTTCTGATATTGTTATTACCAGGTCTTTCACAATAAACATCCACTCATCTGAATAATATGAATTCTATTTCATTTCAGCCTCTCAGGTCTAACTTTTCCAGAGCAGAGTAGCTAAAAGTTGTCGTTACTTCCATTGGTAGACTTGGTTTATTTCATCTTATTCCTCAATGAATGCCACTCTCATACAAATTTTAATATCTGGATATGACAATATGATGCAGTAATATATGCTTGTCTAAGTCGGATATAAAATTCTAAAAGTGGGAATGAATTGCGTCTCTTGGGCTCTATCTGTTAAGAAATTAAACATCTAATTGCCCCATATTCCAGTTATTCCTTCTGCAAGAACTTCTCGAAGGCTTTTTCAAGGACAGTTTACAAAACATCTATATTTTACTTGACTTGACAGCCATCTGCGTGGAGTGGGGGCTATATCAGTGGTTTTCAATGACTCCTGTGTCTAGGCTACTTGTCCATCGAATATGTAAGGCATGAAATAGTGGTTTCTTGCAGTTTTCGACTGATATGGAGTTACAGTGGCCTGAGCCAGGGACAGAGTGCATGGACATGCTATCAAAAGTTTCTTTGAAGTCACGTGGGTAAGGGTTACTTCGTAAATTTAATGTCAGCAGCCTTTCGAGCCTCATTCATGAAAAACTTATTAGGGCCGTGGTAGTATTGGTCGATGAAGGCTTGCACCCACTTGTGGTGGAAGTGGGTAAACAGTGACAGTGTTTTACCGACACACCCTCACGCCTGGGTGGTGGTGATGGTGGTGATGATGGGTGGAGTGAACTGTGTTGAAGGTGTGGTGACGGGTGTGGTAGAGGGGGTGATAGAGTTTAGGTGAAGGGAGACATTTCAGAAACTCAGGCAATTTCTGTAATCCATTGCTAGTAACACTCGATCATAAGATTATAAGATTACGATATAAAACAAATAGAGCAGGAAATTGTAACTTAACCGAGTCCTTCACCAAAAGTTTATACATCAATATATATTACGTTCATTAAATAAAACATAAGTCACTCTACTAATGAACATAGATTAGAGTACAGTAATGAACAGTGAGTACTTTCTCAGTCACAACACTGAATACACAATCATTAGGCCCTAAAACATATAGTCAAAATGATGTGAAGCAGCTGTCAGCTTGAGAGTGTCTGACCAGGAAGAACGTTCCATTAAGTTTTCCAACACCCAGCCCTCGTCTGAGAGGTCAGACAGACCTTGCAGATAAGTTCAACTAGTCCAGCTAGGGCTGAATACTACATCTAGATGGTTGTGGCTAGCGTACTGACTGCTAGCTGTGATGATTTGCTGCATCGTAATTTTGTATAGCCTGTGTCAAATACAAAGCGAATACCCAATATGCTGAGCTTAACAAGCTGCAAAGCTTGTTAAGCTCAGTGTGGAGGATTGTGAGAGTTGTAGTGGAGGATTGTGAGAGTTGTGGTGGAGGATTGTGAGAGTTGTGGTGGAGGATTGTGAGAGTTTTGGTGGAGGATTACGAGAGTTGTGGTGGAGGATTGTGAGAGTTGTGGTGGAGGATTGCGAGAGTTGTGGTGGAGGATTGTGAGAGTTGTGGTGAAGGATTGTGAGAGTTGTGGTGGAGGAATAATAGAGGTGTAGAGGGGGAGGTGCGGTGGAGATATATGTGAGGGATGGTGGAGGGATGTGAGAAGTGTGGTGAAGGGGTATCGAAATGTAGGAGAGGAGTAATAGAAGTGTGGTGAAGAGGTATGAAAATATGTTTGGTGGAGGGTTAATAGTGATGTGGTGGAGAGGGAAGTGACAGGCGTGGTGGAGAAGGAAGTGACAGGCGTGGTGGAGAGGGAAGTGACAGGCGTGGTGGAGAGGGAAGTGACAGACATGGAGGAGAGGGAAGTGACAGACGTGGTGGAGAGGGAAGTGACAGGCGTGGTGGAGAGGGAAGTAAGAGGTGTGATGGAAAGGGAAGTGACAGGCGTGGTGGAGAGGGAAGTGACAGGCGTGGTGGAAAGGGAAGTGACAGGCATGGTGGAGAAGGACGTGAGAGGTGTGATGGAAAGGGAAGTGACAGGCGTGGTGGAGAGGGAAGTGACAGGCGTAGTGGAGAGGGAAGTGACAGGCTTGGTGGAGAGGGAAGTGACAGGCGTGGTGGAGAGGGAAGTGACAGACATGGAGGAGAGGGAAGTGACAGACGTGGTGGAGAGGGAAGTGACAGGCGTGGTGGAGAGGGAAGTAAGAGGTGTGATGGAAAGGGAAGTGACAGGCGTGGTGGAGAGGGAAGTGACAGGCGTGGTGGAAAGGGAAGTGACAGGCGTGGTGGAGAAGGACGTGAGAGGTGTGATGGAAAGGGAAGTGACAGGCGTGGTGGAGAAGGAAGTGACAGGCGTGGTGGAGAGGGAAGTGACAGGCTTGGTGGAGAGGGAAGTGACAGGCGTGGTGGAGAGGGAAGTGACAGGCGTGGTGGAGAAGGACGTGAGAGGTGCGGTGGAGAGGGAAGTGAGAGGTGTGATGGAAAGGGAAGTAACAGGCGTGGTGGAGAGGGAAGTGACAAGCGTAGTGGAGAGGGATGTGAGAGGTGTGATGGAGTGGTGTTATGTAGGCTGCTGCTTATTTGTTTTCCATTTAAATTTATTATAATCCTGTTTTATGATGTGGGAAGGAACTCGAAACTTTTTCTCATGTCAGCAGTGTGTTAAAAGTTTACGTAAAGTGGCGTCAGGAGTCACAACAACAGCAGACGATGGAGCGGTGGCCGGCACGTCCACCGTGCATAGTGTCCTCCACGCTGATGTGGATA
Source organism: Cherax quadricarinatus (assembly GCF_038502225.1). Lineage (NCBI taxonomy): Eukaryota > Metazoa > Arthropoda > Malacostraca > Decapoda > Parastacidae > Cherax > Cherax quadricarinatus. The sequence goes on along the minus strand of NC_091304.1, from coordinate 37,283,767 downwards.
ATATATGGTGTTTATTTTAGGGTACAAGAGGTCATAAAGTGTGCTTCATCCTGTATTGACGTGGGTGTGTAGGACTGGAGTGACGAACATAGTGTGTTGACCAGCAGTCATGGTTAATGACAGTCCACTCTGGAGCGGGACATGTATGTTTTCTTACACGCCCGCTGTGAGGTATTGGTTTTGTCTCGAGCCTCAATATCTTTCAGGAGCAGATGGACCTAAGGGTACATACGTGTATTAAGCTATGGTCCTTTGTGATGTGTATTGAGAGCAGAGTTAGGAAGTTTATTGATGAATGTGCATAGATGTTTATTTTCTCAGAAGAGTTTATTTTTCCTAGAATGAGGTTCCTGTAATCTTCCTTGATGATCAAGCATTATGTTTATTAAACTCTGTTGGCCACAAGTCTGGTCCTGGGCTGGGTATTGTTTTGGTAGATTTTTTATTAAGGGCAATTTATGTTGTCCCTAGACAACTGTTTATCCCCAGAGGTGTTATGGGGAGGGGGTGTGATAGGGAGTGGGTGTGAGAGGTGTAGAGAGGGCATAGACAAGACTCGCAGCAATGGTTTTAATTAATTTGGAAAAATTCAGATTCAGGAAGGATATAGGAAAGCACTGGTTTGGTAATAGAGTTGTGGATGACTGGAACAAACTCCTGAGTACCGTCTTAGAAGCTAAGACGTTGTGTAGTTTTAAAAATAGGCTGGATAAATACATGAGTGGGTGTGGGTGGGTGTGAGTTGACCAGACTAGCTTGTGCTACTAGGCCGGATGCCGTGCTCCTCCCTTAAGTGAATGTGACTGACCTGACTAGGTCAAGACATTGGCTTAACCCAATGGGAGAATTGGAGCTGCCTCGCATGGGCCATTTGGCCTGCTGCAGTGCTCCTTTTTTCTTATGTTCTTATGAGGGTGTGAGAGGTGTGGTGGGGTGTGTGGTGGGGTGTGTGGTGGGGTGTGTGGTGGGGGGTGTGGTGGGGTGTGTGGTGGGGTGTGTGGTGGGGTGTGTGGAGGGGTGTGTGGAGGGGTGTGTGGTGGGGGTGTGGGGGTGATGCGCCACTCCCTGGGTAATATCGGGTGTCAGAGAGTTACTTGATCTCAACACACAGTCTCCCGCCGCCTCATAAACATGGCGCCACTCACACATTTCATACATTTTATTCCCATCCAAATACGAATTTATTGGACAATTTGCGAATTAAAGGCGTAAGAGAGAGGAAAATGCTGATATGAAATTTATCGTGATAATTTATTTTCCCCTAGGAAATTTGTTTTCTGAAAATCCTTAGGAAACTAAGGTAGTATCTTCGACTCTTTGATAGTGAAAAACCAGATATTCTTTACCTTAAAATCCCTCTTTTTCTCTCAGGTGAGTGTTATGCAAAGTTAAAAGCGAAATCTATCCAGTGGTAGCACAATCGATTCATTCAAGCGGTAGTACTCTTGATTCACATCTGAAGGACCTAGGTTCGATTCCAGTGCAAGCAGAAAACGATGGGTATGTTTCCTTACACCTGTTGCTCTATTCACCTAGCAGTAGGTCGATTGCTGGGTGTCAGCCGAGTTTGGGGTTTCATTCCAGGAAAGAGGATTAAAGGACCAGACATGATAGCTTTCTCGAGTTATCTTGGGTTATTAAGCCTCCGGTTTAGTAATCCGAATACAATTTTCTTCTTCTTAGGAATGTACCATGGTGAAGTCCTGACAGAAGAGGAATGTATATGCAATTCTCCTAACACCAGTAACTCCTGTTGCTTAGCATCAAATAACTATCTAGAAGTTAGTTGACTGTTGTAGGTTGCATCCAGAGAACCTAAAAAAAAAAGAAAATCAATGGAAATAATAATACTGCTTAGTTTTCATAGGTTATCCTGGGTTAGTAACCAACTTACGTTGATATTCTAAATAAAGTCTTCTTGAAGGCATGAGGGATGCCACGACGTACTCGTGGAACGGTCTAACATGTGCAGACCCTCCCTGGCTAATGGAGGTTCTGAGTTAGCAGTTTTCTCAAGCTACCACTCGTCCCTTGAGGATACTGGCCTCGGGCAAACTCGTTCCTGTAAATAAAAATATTCTGTAATCTGCACCTGTACACAAATTTAAAACTTTTAGAAATTATCTTCAATGTCACCAAAACATAAGTGACATTCCCCTAATCAACTTTTTCCTATTAGAGGTTACGACCCCTTTGTTTCACCATGATATGGATTCAGAACTGCGAATAAACTAGCCTGTCTATTTGCGCATTTATCACCTGGTTCTTGCACAAGAGAAATGTTCACAGTAGAAGCTGGATTTTTATTGATTATTGTTTCCCCCGAGGATCTGTATATTATTACTTGCCAGCAGACCTATTAGTCTGTCGAGACCCTACAAGACCTGTGGACTGTAAGCTCCGTAAACACTTACACACTCGGCTCGGTCCAAGCACTCTCACTCAGTCCTATGTAATGGAGAAGACGAGAGGCACTGTTGTTTGATGTGACATCACAGATGAGCTTGGCCCACTAGTGGAAGCAAGTCATACTAAACGTAGTTTTGTAAAGGTGTTGCGGAAGGCTTTCCCTGTAGTAAAGTTCCATGTTGCTGTTGTGTCAGACAAGTATCTCCTGTTGCTGTACCTCACTTCTGGTTTAGTATATAAGGTCTAACCGCTCGCCTATGCTTTGCTATTATTAATCATCAAAATTAATATTCTTTCCTAAAAGCAATATAATTTTACATAAGCCATTATAAATAGAAATCAGTTATTAAATCCACAGTTAGAGTACTCAGAAACACGTTTTAGGTCAAGCAAGCACCTGCTGTCTGCTGCACCTTTTACTTTTTAAGATATTTAGACGAATACTATAAGTAAATGATTAATATTAACGCCTTGGTGGGGCATTGTGAGTACAAGCACAAAGAATTTTTTATTTACTGGATTTCGTGTGACTGTCAATAGTTGGTCAATAACTACTGAAGTTTCTAACAGTGCGTTATTCCTTTTGGTTTATGCACGACACACATACTTGTATTCTTTGCTCTGTCTCTGCTTTTTCTTACCTATACTTTTTGTTCCAACTCTGCTTCTCCTTACCTTTGCTACTTGTTCCAATTCTGCTTCCACATACGTATACTCTGTATTCCATATACATTTCTAACTTTGCTGTTTCTTACCATTACTCCTTGGTCCATCTCAAGTTACCGCATCGTCTATTGTTCTTCATTACACTGAGGCCAGTGGTCAAGAGAGGTCATTCTGTCCTAAGCTGTCTGGGGATTACCATGGGGGTGTTACTGAGCACCCTGGCTTGTAGTATTTTAGACTCTCAGGTTAAAGTGTGTTGAAGGAGGTTCTACATTTTCAGGAGGAAAATAGGAAGCTGAAACTTCACCTAGATGAGTTTGGGATTGAGTGTGAGATGGTTGGATCTGGTAAGGAGGAAAATGTTACCAGCAGTGAGTTGGAGAGCGGCAACCACTTTAAATGGCAAGTGGTTCACAATTCAGGAAGAAGCATCATGATAAGGAAGGTTAATAGAGAAGATTTGAAGGTAGGAAATCGATTCTCTGTTCTCCAGGACGAGTGTACTTCAGTGGTTAGTGAGGTTAAAGGTACCATTGACTCCCCTGCTATTCAGGGTAAGAACATCCTGGTTTTGGGAGACCCAGGTAAGATATATGGACCGTGCTTTTTGTAACAGAGATAGGAAGGTGAGAAAGAGTGTATTTCCCTGAGAGCTGGTGTTGGTGACATAGTCAACAGGTTGGATAATGTTATGTCAGGTAGTGGGAACAAGCCCATTATCTGTCTTAGTGCTGGTGGAAATGACATTGGAAGGGCAGGAGACAGGAGCTGCTGGATAAATACAAGTCAGCCATAGATGTAGTGCCAGTAGCGTTACTGTGTACTTGTGTAGTATACTTAAATAATCCCATCCACTTCATAGATAGGCTCTTTGGCTAGCAATGACATCACGAGTCATGCACATGTGTGATGCCAACCACAGGCCTCTGCCTCAGTTCCCGTTAGACCTAGACTGGACAAAGGCAAGGCTCCTGGGTCTCCCCTCAACTCACATTAATTATACACCTCCAGACATCCAACATGTGTATTTCTTAATCCAAAATCTCCTCTGAACCCCTCACAACAGTAGTCAGGTCTAAGGGAGGGGTCCCAGTCATATATATCATTTTGCCTAGAAGGGGAGTGGGCAATGAATGGATGTCTTAGGCAACTGGTATAAATTGCTGGCTAGACAGGTACTGCAATGATCTTACAATCCCATTCATTGATAACTTGGACAAATTCTATGGCAAACATGATATGTATGCAAGGGATGGGGTTCATCTCTCTGGGGCCGGAGTGGTTTCATTAGCCAACTCGATTGATGGGGACATTGCTGACCTCTCTAGGACTTTAAACTGATAGATGATAAAGGTATGGGTGTGTGTGGGAAACAATCAGGCTGCAGTACTAGGGTTGAAAAAAAAACATATATTACCAGGATACCTTAGGGATATGTTTAGAGGCAACAAAGAGAGACAGTATAGGGCAAGTGCAGGTAATGTAGATATTATTGCCACAATGGAGACCTGGTTCAGCCTGAAAGATAGAGAAATGCTTTCTGAATGCAACATACAGGGTTATAAATTATTCCATACTGATATTGTCAACAGGAAGGGTGGTGGAGTGGCGATGTATGTCATAGATAATTTAAACTGTTTTGTTAGACAAGATATAAGATTAGAAGCATCAGACACAGAATCTGTTTGGCTACAGTTTCTCGAGGGTCATGAAAAATTAATTTTGGGTGTGATGTATAGGCCTCAAACCTTGATAGGGAGTGCAGTAAGCTTCTGTGGGATGAAATTCATAAGGCTTCTAGATATGAAAATGTTGTGTTGATGGGAGATTTTAACTTTAGATTAATTGACTGGAACAATGTGACATGAAAACTTGAGTCTAGTGACTTTCTTGATTCAGTTCAGGATTGCTTTTGAAAACTGAGAGAACCAACTAGAGGAAATAACCTGCTTGACTTGGTTCTTGCTAAGTAAGAATCACTAGTTAATAATCTTGAAGTTAATGATGAGCATTGGGAAAGTGATCACAAATTACTTAGTTTCAATATATCATGGAATAACCCAAATAACTGCAATCAAGTCTCTGTCCCAGACTTCTGCTCGGCCGATTTCATGGGGCTGAAAAATTACCTGGGTGGGCTGAATTGGAATGGCCTGAGTGTGGGTCAGGAAGGGGGTGATGGTTGCCAATATGATGTTTTTCAGACAATTAATGTTCCAAGTAAGGATATTAGGCCTAACAGAAATGATCCCCAGTGAATAAACAACAGATTATAACATCTCATTGGTCAAAAGAGAGGTATGTATAGGCATATCGAAAGAGGGGATGGGCAGTTAAGAAATCAATATATTCAATTGAAGGGTGAAATAAAAAAGGGAATAAAAACAAAAAGGGATTATGAGGCTAAAGTTGCAGGGATTCTATGACTAACCCAAAAGGGTTCTTTCAGGTATACAAAAGTAAGATTAGGTTCAAGATAGGCCAACTTAAAAGTAACTCAGGTCAGATCACTGAGAATGATAAGGAAATGTGTGAAATTTTCAATACTTCCTCTCAGTTTTTACTCAGAAAGATACCAGCGAAATTCCAAAAATCATAATTTATGTTGAACAGGACGATAATAAACTATGCACGATTGGGGTAACAAGTGACATGGTCCTCAGACAAAATTAAAAGCTAACAAATCCCCAGGCCCTGATGAACTGTTTGCAGGGGTTTTCAAGGAATGTGAAGAGGAGCTTAGCAAACCTTTGACTAATCTTTTCAACATATCACTACAAGTTCTACAAGAATGGTATATAATACCGACAAGATAAACATTAAGACATATGTGCAACATCTGGGAATCTTTATTGTAGTCCTTTCTCCAACCAGTGCCTTTATTAATACAAAACAGTAAATCACTCGACTCACAGCTCCCAACACTACTGTAAGTACATGCCTGCCTTGTATCCTAGTGGATTTATTGGTTGAAAGCTTCACTTTGGACCAATAATAAACTTAGTCTTTTCAGCCTTGCTCTAAGTTGACTGTTGTAATGATAGAACTTATATGGAGAGTGATTATTTAAGCTGTGGGTAACCTGTCTATCTTTTCAGCTTGGATGACAGAGAGGGTCACCTGTCAATCAACGAGAAAAACTGAAGGAGACGGACTAATGTCCTGGAGACGTCCCATATTGGATTTATTTGCCTGTGCACTTGTATGAAGAATCAGGACATAACCCCTCATCATTACAGCGGTCAAGAACCTGATCTCCTGTCATCGGGAAAGATTACTTACAGCCACTAGAACGAGCCAGTGGGTTGTAACCAACACCTGCGACCCCCCCCCCCCATCATCAGCAACGGCTACGATTTCAACGACACAGTGTCACCAACACCAGACACCCAAGTTTTAAATTAGCATTTAATTCAGTTATTTATATTTTTCATTCTTCATTTTCTTTAATGTAGGATTAATATTTCATATTTAAGTGTTTTATATTTTATATGTTCTATATAATAAAGTGTTTATGTTTGTCTGTTATTATTTCTTTTTCTATTCATTAATTTTCCTGAGGAGGAGCCAGCTTTGGTAACACTGTCTGAAGTTGTTACAGAGCTGAGTAAGCCTTCACAAGAACTATATACAAAAGATGGGGTAATCATTCCCTCAGCCACTTGTCAGACACTGCAACATCATGGAATCTTGGTTCAGAGGACATCTACATAACCTTCTTTATGGCTACTACAATTTACTACTACTATTACAATTAACCCATCCCTTTTCATATGACCTACTTTCACTGGGGAATCCCTTCTACCAGTGACTATGCCCTCGTCTGCTACCTATTCCTTTCCACCTGATATTAGTATATAAGTGTCAGCCTTCTTGCCTGTGGTCCAGAATCTTCGCGACTACAGTGCTCTTCACATCAACTACTCCAAAGTTATGGGACTGATTACCTCATCTTTTGTAAATAGTTCTTCCGTCTCCAATTATGTCCTAGAATTTGTATTGATAAAGACACTGGATGGCGAAACATCTACAATAAAGATATCCAGATGTTGCACATGTGTTTTAATTTTCATCTCCACATTACTACAAACTGGCATAGTGCCTGATAAGTGGAAAACCGCAAATGCAATACCTATTTATAAAGCAGGAGACAGGTCCTTAGCTTCAAATTATAGACCAATAAGCCTTACCTGCATAGTGTGAAAATTTTTGGAATCAATAATTGCCGAAGCAATTCGTAGCCATCTTGGAAGGCATAAATTGATTAATGAATCTCAACACGGTTTTACAAAGGGGCGTTACCGCCTTACGAATTTACTAATTTTTTTTCACTAAGGTATTTGAGGAGGTAGATCATGATAATGAATATGATAGTGTATTTGGACTTCAGTAAGGTTTTTGACAGAGTTCCACATCAGAGGCTACTGAGGAACATTAAGGTACATGGAAAAGATTTTTTTTCCTGGGTGGAGGCATGGTTGACAAATCGGCAGCAGCGTTTACATAAATGTGGAGAAATCAGAGTGGGGGCACGTCACAAGCGGTGTTCCACAGGGGTCAGTGTTGGGCCCTTTGTTGTTCACAATTTACATAAACGACATAGATGAGGGAAACAGCAACACCAGCAAATTTGCTGATGATGCCAAAACAGGCCATCCAATTCATTCTAATGAGGACATCAGAGCACTCCAGGATGATTTGAATAGACTGATGCAGCGGTCGAAGTGGCAGATGCAGTTTAATATAGACAAATGCAAAGTTCTAAATGTTGGACAGGAAAATAACCATGCCACATATAAACTAAGTAATGTGGATCTTAATATTACTGATTGCGAGAAGAATTTAGAAGCTCTGGTTAGCAGTATTCTGAAACCAAGAGAACAGTGTTTGCAATAATGCGAACAGAATCCTTGGCTTCATATCAAGAAGCATAAATAACAGAAGTCCTCAGGCTGTTCTTCAGCTATATATATGTATGGTTAGGCCTCATTAAGATTATGCTGTACAGTTCTGATCATCGTATTACAGAATGGATATAAATGCACTGGAAAACGTACAAAGGCGGATGACAAAGTTGATCCCATGTATTAGAAATCTATCCTGTGAGGACAGACTGACAGCCCTGAATCTGCACTCTCTAGAAAGGTGTTGAAATATCGGTGATATGATTGAGGTGTATACATGGAAAACACGAATAAATAAAGGGGATGTAAATAACATGCTAAAAATATCTAACCAAGACAGGACTCACAACAATGGTTTCAAGCTGGAAAAAATTAAGGTTCGGAAAGGATATAGGAAAGCACTGGTTTGGTATTTGAGTTGTGGATGAGCTGAACAAACTCCCGAGTACTGTCCCTGAAGCTAAAACGTTGAGTAGTTTTAAAAATTGGTTAGACAAATACATGAATGTTGTGAGTTGGACCTGACTGCCTTTTGCTAGTGAGTGATGCAGTGCTCTATCCTTCTTAAGTGGATGTGACTTGGACCTGACTGGTTTCGGCCAGTAGGTGACTTGGACTTGCCTGGCATGGGCCAGTAGGCCTGCTGCAGTGCTCCTTCATTCTTTATGTTATTATTTTCCTCAGTTTTGTTATTTTGTAGTGCTTCCTCATTCCTGTTATGATGGGAGTTCTGTTTACCTTGTGTTACTCTGGAACGCCAGCCTCCCTCGATTTAGAGTGGTACTGAAGCCTCTGTGGTGTTATTGTTGAATCCTCGTGTTATTGTGGTGTTGACACCGAGGGCTCTGGCGGGTCTAGAGCCAATACTAGTACAATTCTGTTTCTGGTCTAATCATAGGTAATGGTGATTCTAGTACAGGCGACCCCTGATAGTTCTACGGTGAATGTAGATATTCGTAGTAATTGACTGTAACACTGGTGCCAACGTTAGCACTCAGTATCAGGTTGGAAACTACGAGCATTAAAACCACGACCAATGGAAACAAGAAATATGTAAATTCTTTCTTGGGGACTCTACTAACACGACACAACTGGGACTAGCGGAAAGGGTACTTGCATACATAACCATCCCAACAAATATCAAAATATCAGGAATAAAGACACATGTCCGTCCAGATCCTGCAAGCTCTTCCACCCAAAAATATGCCGTAATTCAGTGAATTAAAAGCAGAGTTACGATCTAAACTGTTCAGCCCTTCCACTAGAAGCGTACGAAGCGTATAAAGCTTCACGATGGCAAATCTGAGCAAGAAGACTATAACCATACAACCCATAGGAATTTTTAGTGCCAGGAAGTGGAAAAGATTGGCTAGAAATGTTGAGAATGTGTCACTGCTTATATTCCATGCTGGACCAGATTCATCAGAGTCATGGATACTAAATCCAAATAAGAATCTCAACCTCCTATCACAGCAATTAATAATGTATCATCTTAAGTGTTTACAAATATACAAGGTTTTAAACCTAGGAAAAAAATGAAATGTCGCTTATCAGTGGTCTTCCTACAGAATCAAGGGTGTTGTTTGGAGCTTTCACAGAAACTCACATAAAATGCTGTTCTGATAATGAAATATGGATTCAGGGGTACATCTTATTGAGATGCGACAGAAAAACGGACAATGAGATTCACTCATATGCACTTAGTTACTAAACACCACTAATGATAAGTCGAAGTTTTGGAAGCTAGAATAAAAAAAACAGAACTTAATTGTGTATAAACCGTTGACTACAACTCTCCAGCAGTTCAAGAACCAGTTACTGGAGGTCGAATATTGTCCTGAAAATCTTTCTTTCAAATCCATCCTAAAGCATCCTGCTGCTTGCTGATTTTAATTTGAGGCTCCTCAAATTGAAGAATGTAGCCAAGACTGTTTGGGAGTTAGTTTGGAGGAGCAGTCTTACTCGACAGAATTTTTAAACCTCTGGAGTAAATTTGAATAAATGAGCCGAACAGACTGGGAAACACCAACAACCTGTTATTTACCGTCAATGAGGACCTGGTCCGGGACATAACACAGTCGAAGACTGCGGTTTCAGACAACATTGTCGAGGTTCAGACGTGCATACACAGTTGCCTGGGAAAGAAAAAAACACTAAATCATGAGGGAGGATACAACAAATTCAATTTCAATAAGAATAACATCAAGTGGGAGGAAAAAAATCATGAACATAACGAGATACACTCGGAAGATGATTTAACTACCGCATATCTCAGCTAGTTCCTCATAAAGCTGAGCTCATTGGCTCTACAAGTATGCACCAGGCACATATCTCTATGGCAAAAGAGTACAAGATGCAAACTCGAGAGAGAGAAGGAAAGAAGAAGAGATATAATGATTTTATCGAAGGTAGAAAACCATCTGATGAATGAAAAGAAAGTCTGGTCAGAGAAATGGAGAACATAGAGTACAAACTGTTTACATTATAGTGCTCAGTAGAGAAAGAAAGTGGAAAGATCCATAAACGAAATTAGAACGGCTCTGTTCAGTGACCCCATTCATCAGTCAATAGGCCAATGACCCTAACGATTTTTTCAAGAAAGACTGAAAACACGACCGACATCCCCACAGTTTCTGATCTTCAGTTGTCTGTGAAGAAGCAATCGATAACAGGTTCATGCTGTCGGGCCTTTATTAATATATGAAGAGATAACTGGATACAGGTGTCATCCCAGACATTAAACACAAGTGATATTTCCCCACTTCACGAAGGTTGTAGTACAGCAACTGCAAAAAGCTACAAGGCCAGTAGCACTAATTTCACATATCAAATCTTTTAATGGGTCCTCAGAAACAAGACTACCAATCACATAAAATTACAATTATTGCACAATCCATAGCAGCACTGTAATATACTTTGCTGATAACACCACAATCTCAAAGAAAGTGGCGTTCGTCTAAAAACAGTGTTTCTTCAAGAGAATATAAAGTCGTCTAGCAGGCCACAGGCAGCAGTATGATGTTGTATGAGTACACGTTTCACTTGACTCACGAAATCGTAATGACACGATTGCAAACAAACGATACCACGGGTGGGGTTTGAATCTGCGATCAGAGAGTCTCAAAACGACGGTCTGAAGTTTTGAGACTCTCTGATCGCGGCTTCAAACTCCACCCGTGGTATGTTTTTTTTTTACACGTTTCGGTTGCTCTGCTCAGGAAGAATGGATGAAATAAAGACTTAAATTGAGTGCACGACAAACTCAAATTATTCAGTCGAGAAGAGCTGCAAGTGCAAGATTTGGGGATAAGATGTCAGAAGATCTCACATTCAATGATCACAACACAATTGTTATTGTTACTGCAAGGAAAATGATAAGCAGGATTACTAGAACTTTCGAGACAAAGGATGCTAAGACAATAATAATAATAGGCTGGAAAACTGCTGTGTGCTAACAGTTCCCTTCAAGGCAAGAGAGATTACAAGGCAGGAGAGATTACATACAGAGAACCTTTACTGCTCATATATAATCAGACACCTAAATCACTGAGAATGCTTGAAGTCCCTTCATCTGTATGCTATGGAATATAGGCCAGAATGGTAAATCATAATTTGCACCTGGAAAATGCTGGAGGGATTGGTCCCAAACCTGCACAGCTGAATCATTCTGTGTGAAAGTAAGAGACAAGACAGATGGTGCAAAGCACCTACAACAAAAAGCCGGGGTCTGAGTTTTCGGTGTCCTCAGGTGTAGTCTTGTGACCTGCACACCTGATTGTAGCACGATAACCAATGTAGAAATGAGGAATGAGCATAAGTTATCAGTGAGTAAACATATGTATTTCCTTCACCAAACAACATGCAAATATATGTACAGTTTATATACACTATGAACAAAGCAAGTTCTGCAAGCAAGATGGAAAGTGGTTGTAGAACTGTCGGCCACCAGACTTGAAGTCTCTCAGTGTTGATTTACGAGTCTCCAACATCACATCTTCAGCAGCTTCCTTGTGTTTGGCTAGGTTGAACCAAGGTGATAGCATAACAAGGAGGCCCCGTTTGTTATACTCTTAGCATCTGGCTTACTGGTCGGGAGGGCATTCCTATATGGGTGTGTCACATACTCCCAATAAAATGTCACGTACTGTTAGCATGCCACAATGGCAGTGCAAAGAGGAAATCACCAACTAACATCTGGCTCTTTTCAAGAGGAAAGTGTGATTCGTACGTTAGACTGTATACGGCCAGCAGTAACAGCCTGGATAATCAAGCCTTCATTCAACTAGAGGTTTGGTCTGGGACCAGGCCTCGAGAGCGTTGACCCCCGGAAGTATCCTTCACGTATCTTCCGTGTTTTTGTGGAACTCCAGACTCTTTCATGTTATTGTGGAACTCCTGGCATCCCAGCCTCTCTCTTGTTAATTTGAAATTCCTGCGTGTCTCTTGTTTTTGTGAGATTCCCGTTTCCCTCTTGTAGCAGCAGTACTGCTTCTCTCCCGTTATTGTAGGGGCCCCACATCCCTCTCTCATGTTATTGTAGGACTCCTGCCTCCCTAGTGTTATTGTGGGACTCTTGGTTCCCTCGTGTTATTGTGGAACTCCTGGTTCCCTCGTGTTATTGCGGGACTCTTGGTTCCCTCGTGTTATTGTAGGACTCCTGGTTCCCTCGTGTTATTGTAGGACTTCTGCCTCCCTAGTGTTATTGTGGAACTTCTGGTTCTTTCGTGTTATTGTAGGACTTCTGCCTCCCTAGTGTTATTGTGGAACTTCTGGTTCTTTCGTGTTATTGTGGAACTCCTGGTTCCCTCGTGTTATTGCGGGACTCTTGGTTCCCTCGTGTTATTGTAGGACTCCTGGTTCCCTCGTGTTATTGTGGGACTCATGCCTCCCTCGTGTTATTGTGGGACTTCTGCCTCCCTCGTGTTATTGTGGAACTCCTGCCTCCCTCGTGTTATTGTGGAACTCCTGCCTCCCTCGTGTTATTGTGGGATTCCTGCCTCCCTCGTGTTATTGTGGGACTTCTGCCTCCCTCGTGTTATTGTGGGACTCCTGCCTCCCTCGTGTTATTGTGGAACTCCTGCCTCCCTCGTGTTATTGTGGGATCCCTGCCTCCCTCGTGTTATTGTGGGACTCCTGCCTCCCTCGTGTTACTGGGGGACTCCTGCATCCCTCGTGTTGTTGTGGGACTCCTGCCTCCCTTTTGTTATTGTTGCATTCCTGCCTCCCTCATGTTATTGTGGGACTACTGCCTCCCTCGTGTTATTGTGGAACTCCTGCCTCCCTCGTGTTATTGTGGAACTCCTGCCTCCCTCGTGTTATTGTAAGACTCCTGCCTCCCTCGTGTTATTGTGGAACTCCTGCCTCCCTCGTGTTATTGTGGAACTCCAGCCTCCCTCGTGTTATGGTGGGACTCCTGCCTCCCTCGTGTTATTGTGGGACTCCTGCCTCCCTCGTGTTATTGTGGAACTCCTGCCTCCCTCGTGTTATTGTGGAACTCCTGCCTCCCTCGTGTTATTGTGGAACTCCTGCCTCCCTCGTGTTATTGTGGGACTCCTGCCTCCCTCGTGTTATTGTGGGACTCCTGCCTCCCTCGTGTTATTGTGGGACTCCTGCCTCCCTCGTGTTATTGTGGGACTCCTGCCTCCCTCGTGTTACTGGGGGACTCCTGCCTCCCTCGTGTTATTGTGGGACTCCTGCCTCCCTCGTGTTATTGTGGAACTCCTGCCTCCCTCGTGTTATTGTGGGACTCCTGCCTCCCTCGTGTTATTGTGGAACTCCTGCCTCCCTCGTGTTATTGTGGAACTCCTGCCTCCCTCGTGTTATTGTGGGACTCCTGCCTCCCTCGTGTTATTGTGGAACTCCTGCCTCCCTCGTGTTATTGTGAAACTCCAGCCTCCCTCGTGTTATGGTGGGACTCCTGCCTCCCTCGTGTTATTGTGGGACTCCTGCCTCCCTCGTGTTATTGTGGAACTCCTGCCTCCCTCGTGTTATTGTGGAACTCCTGCCTCCCTCGTGTTATTGTAAGACTCCTGCCTCCCTCGTGTTATTGTGGAACTCCTGCCTCCCTCGTGTTATGGTGGGACTCCTGCCTCCCTCGTGTTATTGTGGAACTCCTGCCTCCCTCGTGTTATTGTGGAACTCCTGCCTCCCTCGTGTTATTGTGGAACTCCTGCCTCCCTCGTGTTATTGTGGGATTCCTGCCTCCCTCGTGTTATTGTGGAACTCCTGCCTCCCTCGTGTTATTGTGGAAGTCCTGCCTCCCTCGTGTTATTGTGGGATTCCTGCCTCCCTCGTGTTATTGCGGGACTCCGCCTCCCTCGTGTTATTGTGGGACTTCTGCCTTCCTCGTGTTATTGTGGGACTCCTGCCTCCCTCGTGTTATTGTGGAACTCCTGCCTCCCTCGTGTTATTGTGGGACTCCTGCCTCCCTCGTGTTATTGGGGGACTCCTGCCTCCCTCGTGTTATTGTGGGACTCCTGCCTCCCTCGTGTTATTGTGGGACTCCTGCCTCCCTCGTGTTATTGTTGGATTCCTGCCTCCCTCATGTTATTGTGGGACTCCTGCCTCCCTCGTGTTATTGTGGAACTCCTGCCTCCCTCGTGTTATTGTGGAACTCCTGCCTCTCTCGTGTTATTGTGGGACTCCTGCCTCCCTCGTGTTATTGTGGAACTCCTGCCTCCCTCGTGTTATTGTGGAACTCCTGCCTCCCTCGTGTTATTGTGGAACTCCTGCCTCCCTCGTGTTATTGTGGAGCTCCTGCCTCCCTCGTGTTATTGTGGGATTCCTGCCTCCCTCGTGTTTTTGTGGGACTCCGCCTCCTTCGTGTTATTGTGGGACTCCTGCCTCCCTCGTGTTATTGTGGAACTCCTGCTTCCCTCATGTTATTGTGGGATCCCTGCCTCCCTCGTGTTATTGGGGGACTCCTGCCTCCCTCGTATTATTGTGGGACTCCTGCCTCCCTCGTGTTATTGTTGGATTCCTGCCTCCCTCATGTTATTGTGGGACTACTGCCTCCCTCGTGTTATTGTGGGACTCCTGCCTCCCTCGTGTTATTGTGGGACTCCTGCCTTCCTCGTGTTATTGTTTGACTCCTGCCTCCCTCGTGTCATTGTGGGACTCCTGCCTCCCTCGTGTTATTGTGGAACTCCTGCCTCCCTCGTGTTATTGTGAGACTCCTGCCTCCCTCGTGTTATTGTGGGACTCCTGCCTCCCTCGTGTTATTGTGGAACTCCTGCCTCCCTCGTGTTATTGGGAGACTCCTGCCTCCCTCGTGTTATTGTGGGACTCCTGCCTCCCTCGTGTTATTGTGGAACTCCTGCCTTCCTTGTGTTATTGTGGGACTCGTACCTCCCTCGTGTTATTGTGGGACTCCTGCCTCCCTCATGTTATTCTCAGTAGTACCAGTACCAGTAACCGGTTACCAGTGTCAGTAGTAGTGACTCACTACCAACCATCTGTGTGAATCACTTATTATTCACTGTTACAGCTGACCCTAGCATGTTGTGAACCCGCTCACCCCTAGGAACCATCTCGTGAGTCAGTGAAGGATAAGAAGCAGAGACGTAGGTCAGGCTTGGCACTTCCCATATATTCCCTGTTAATATACTTCATTATTGACTTAGTGACTGTTATTACCCAATCCACGTTACGGAACCCAACAGGACAAATTGGTGGCAGCGGTGGAATGAGGGGAAGATGTGGTCCTGTGGGCAGGCGATGATTAGTCCCACACTCACACTGTTGTCGTGAAGAAATGTGCTTTCCGAAGACTCACGCACATAGGCTTTTAACAGCAGTGCTCAGGTGAAAAACAGGTGAAATACAGGTGAAATACAGCTCTTGACCCAGTGTGTGAGTGATAGAAAGGTGTAGAACACCACAGGTAGATGAGGTGGGGAGTTGGTGGTGGGTGGCACTGAGAGTAGGAACCTGGCCCACTGGCGTGCACTGCCACTCACTAAATCTCACCTCCCATGAGAAAAGTCCAGGTGACTTAAATTAAGCCACAATATGCCACCTGTATGGTGAAGACCACTCTTACCAGGATCCAACTGGTAGCACAAAGCGATGTTGAAGACAATACTTCAAGAGGAACTTGCATGGCTTATTTCTCTCTCTCAGCTGGGTTGTCTTGCTGGCTTAACCCACGAGAATGGCTGACTGGAAGACGTGTAACAATGCACACAGCATGAAGAAGCAGGTGGATGACAGGAGACAGGCTGGATGATAGACTGAGGCAGGCTGACCATAGTCATCAGACTTGTTACAACTGTGGTTTCCGTGGCCATATTGCAATTAATTGCCCTGATGAGTACCAGTCTGATCTGCCGTACTGTACTTATCATAGAATACATGGACATGACACATCTGAGTGCAATGCTCTCTACAATCTTCAGTACTCTAGATCTTTCCATGGTTGTTCCAGAAGAGGAAACAGAGGTCGTGGTCCTCAGAGTAACCAGAACCAGGCTCATTCTTCCGATTCAGGGGAATTCGAGTGCCCCAGTCAAACTGTCCCATGGTGACAGTAGGTGATAATGAGTACACCATCCCCATTCACAATTCCTTTGATGCCTTAAGCAGTCTCGAGAATGTCAATCCCGCTGATGATGTTGCTTCACACATCTCTGCTGTAGACAATTTTGGGGATGAAGTGGAACAAACCTTTTCTGATGACAACCCTCCTTTTTGTCTGCACATAACTTCCAATGCCACGATAGGTCCTATAGTGCAAGCATCTGTTCATAATGCGCCCATTCATGTGTTCATGGACTCTGGTGCACAAGTCAATATTATCAGGTCTAGTTTGTTTAAGGATAAGCAGTTACGACATGTTCTTCTCATAGAACTGACTCATGTGTCCTCCCTTAGTGGAGTAGCTGGTTCTCACCTGCATGTCCGAGGTCGGACTTCCCTCACCTTCGTTCCTTGTTGTTAACCAGATTACTTTCTCTGGTGATCTTCCACTGGGATTTGCTTCCATGAGAGACTTACGCATTGTGCTCAACCCTTACCTATGGCATACCCAAATTGATGACTTGATCGTACCATTTTGGGGTTACCAGCTTGGATCCGAGATCTGCCATGCTGCCACAGAGTACGACGTTCGGATTAAGTCCTTACATTTTCCAGTAGCGTACCCAGACTGTCAGGCACTGGTGATCCTGTCACTCCTGTCTGTGTTCCACCTATAACTTCATGCTTTCAAGGCAGTGTCCAGTTGCCTCAAGTGTCCGAGGATGCTCTGACTACCTTGAGTGCTGAGCCTATCCTTGCAATGTCTGCTAGTTCAAGTAGTAGTTTCTCCACAGGGGACGCCTTGTCAGAAAACAATTACCTGCAACTAATAATGCCATCTCTTGTTGATGTCACATGCCGTCTGCAGAAAGACGTTTCTGTCGTGGCTAGTGTCCTCACTAAGGTGTCTGTTGTTGTTCCTAGTGTTCTAGATGGTGATAATGCCCTAGTTGACAGTGATTCCTGCAAAGTAAACAGTTTATTTGTTGAGCCATCCTTACATGTTGTGAGAGATAGTAAGATCCATTTCTTCCTTGCAAACACTTCTGGTCACAGTGTTCATCTCAGAGCAAATACCAATCTTGTTGACCTTGTTCACTATCCTTACCTGTTCAGGTAGTGGATGAACTGTCACCTGACCAGTGGGTCGGTGTTATTTCTACTGGGAAGACCTCATCCACTTCACTGGATCAATCCATTCCACCAGTTGAGGAGAAAGACTTAATTCCAACTGACTTCCCAGACGAGGTCAAGCGTTTGTTGACTCTGGTAAACAAACATAGTAAAACCATTGCCTTACCAGGTGAGAAGATGTGTATAATGAACTTATTGTCCCATCATATTCCACTTGAACCTGGTACTAGACCTATCTATATACCTGCATACAGAATGCCTCATTCACAAGTTGCTGTCACAGAAGAACTGGTCAATCAAATGCTTGATGATGGAGTCATTGTACCCAGCAATTCACCCTGGAATGTGCCCTTGATCCTAGTACCTAAGAAGGATGGTACTTGGCACCCTGTGATTGACTTTAGGAAGTTAAATGTGAAAACTATTCCAGATCGCTTTCCACTTCCTGTACTTGGCGACCTTTTACGTAACATCAGAGATAACAAAGTCTTTTTGACCCTGGACTTATTACAAGGGTTTTAGCAAGTCCCTCTTCACGAGGACAGCCAAGAGCTAACCGCATTCTCCACTCCTACAGGTCATGATCACTTCCTCCATATGGCCTTTGGGTTACGATCTTCTCCTATCACATACTCAAGGCTCATGACTAATATCTTTAGAGGCCTCATAGGTAATGCACTTATGGTGTACTTAGACAACGTAATCGTCATGTCTGACTACGTAGATATGCACTTGAAAAGGCTTGATGTAGTACTTGGTAAGCTTGAAAAAGCCAATTTAAAAATCAAACTGTCTAAGTGTCAATTTTTCAGATCAGAAATTAAGTTTCTTGGTCACATAGTCACTCCTAGAGAGGGTTACAACTGACCAAAGTAAAGTAACTGCAGTACTAAATTTTCCAACTCCCAAAACTGCTGATGCTCTAAGATCCTTTGTGGGCTTAGCAGGTTTTTATAGATCTTTCATTGCCAATTTTTCTTCTATATCAGCTCCTCTGAGTTACTTAAGAAAGATGCTCCTTTCGTTTAGACCTTGCGTCAAGAAAGAGCATTCCAAACTCTAAAAGAAAAGCTAACATCTGCTCCAATTTTGAAATTTCCAGATTTTTCTAAGCCCTTCTATCTGACAACTGATGCTAGTTCAATTGGCATAGGTGCCGTACTAGCTCAGAAGACTGATGGCAAGTACAACGCAGTTGCATTTGCTAGCCAAGTCCTTACGAAGGCTGAACGTTATTATACAGTAACTGAGCAAGAAGCTTTAGAAATAGTATGGTCTTTAAAGCACTTCCAAGACATTATTTATCAGTACTCTGTTCATGTCTTGGCAGACCATGCTCCACTGATACCTTTATTAAAGGACAAAAAACCTACTGGAAGGTTAGCCAGATGGACCTTGACTATCCAAGAGTTCAATCCTACCTTTGAACACTCACCTGGCAAGTCAAATGTAGTCGCAGATGCTTTCTCGTGACATGTTAGTATAGTAACTGCAAACCCTTCATTTACTGCTGAGGATGTAAAGAATGCTCAAAGAATAGATCGCATGTGGTCTGGTGTGATTCAATTCCTGGTCCAGGAAGATCTTATTCTGACTGTGAAGCCACCAGCACCCTTCAGTGACTTTGTCATGAACCAAGAATTACTGTATTGAATAGCCGAGTTGGGTACTCCTAGCAGAAGGGTATACCAATTAGTAATTCCACAGTCACTAGTGAATGTAGCCTTACAGCTAGTTCACGATGGTATGGATTGTTTTGTAAAACAAGCCAGATTGAAATACTTTTGGCCTCATATGGCAACTGATATTTCTGAGTATGTTAAGAAATGTAGTGTCTGCATGCAACATAAAGGCAATATTAATGGTCCTAACCCAATCCAGGTGTATCAAACTACTAGCAAACCATGGGAAAGAGTTGCACTAGATCTGTTAACTAATTTCCAATGTTCCCTCCAGGGCAACAAACATCTATGTGTTATGGTAGACCATTTTACCAGATATTGTGAGTTACTTCCTTACAGATAAGACTGCTGAGACAGTAGCTAAAGCGTTTAAAGAACGCATTATCTGCAGGCATACCACTCCTAAGTTCCTAGTAACAGATAATGGAGGTTAATTCTGTAATGAGATTCTTGAAAATTTGTGTACCTTGTACAAGACCTCTAAATCCACCATTGTTCCTGATCATCCTGCCAGTAATGGGTTAGCAGAACGAACCAATAAGAAAGTACTTGATGTCTTGAGAGCCACTATCAATCCCAACAGTGAAACCTGGAATGAAGTTATACCTGATGTTCAGTGTGAAATAAATTCTGCTTACAATGTTTCTATCGGTGACACTCCATATTATGCATTGTACGGTGTAGATAAACGTTTGCCTTATGAGTTGTTATATTCTAACCCGAAACCAAATTACAACCCTGATGGTTTCATAGCAACTTGTACCAGCTTAGCTCAAAGTGTCTTTAGAAGAATCCGTGAAACACTTCATAAATCAAAAGCAGAATTTACAAGAGTCACTAACACTCGAGCAAAGCCGTCCAAAACTACAGTAGGTTCGAGAGTTATGCTGACTAACTTTAACAAAACGTCTGCAATGCCTAAGCTTGATCAAAAGTTTGTTGGTCCTTATCGAGTAGTTGAACCTATTAATTGCAATAAGTATAAGGTTAGAGAAATTAATACTGGTCAGTATAAAGAGTCGCATTTAGATCATATTAAGTTAATATGTGATGATAATGATGTTCCAACCCAGACTTATGTAACAAACTCTGACAATCTTCCTGATCCTGTACCCTCTACCTCTAATACTCAGTCAGACGATCAACCTGAATGTCGTTATTCCCTACATACATGACAGGTATTGAGAAATCTGCAAGTATCCTTTGTAACTACCAATTCAGAGCTGCCTCAAATGCAGCATGAGTTAGCCAGTGAAACAGAGTTTGATCCTCCCAGAGATGACACCCATTCTGCATATGTCAATCTCACCCTAGCAGAGTTGGGGTTAAATGTAAATAACCTGTATAGATGAATAATTGCAATATCAACTTATTAATATTCAAAAAAATTTTTTGTGTGTTCATGTTCTCTCTGATTTCTAAGTTTTAACAGTCTAGATTTGAGTGCACCAAGTCTGCCTTTTCAGTTAAACACTTCTTTCTTTGTACATATCCTTCCTCAGAATCTGTAGATCACATGAATACAGATCGATCAATCATATTTTTTTTTATCACTTCTATTGTGTAATCCCAGTGTTGAGTCTCATTCTATGAGTTGTGCTATATCATACCTTGTAATGCATTACAGCAAGTTATGTTCGCTTCCATTCCAATATTCTCCTTATTTATGTTATAATGTTCAATTGTTGTGTACTTTGACATTGTATAGAATCAGCCCAAGTCGTAAGCCTGTCATCTCTAGTTTGTATTAGCTGTATGTCAGGACGACATACATTAGTGTCACCAAGCTCTCAGTAGTACCAGTACCAGTAACCAGTTACCAGTGTCAGTAACAGTGACTCATTACCAACCGCCTGTGTGAATCACTTGTTATTCACTGTTACAGCTGACCCTACCATGTTTTGAACCCGCTCACCCTTAGGAACCACCTTGTGAGCTAGTCGAAGGACAGGGAGCGGAGATGTAGGTCAGGCTTGGCACTTCCCATATATTCTGTGTTAATATACTTTATTGACTTTGTGACTGTTATTACCTAATCCATGTTACAGAACCCAACGGAACATTATTGTGGGACCTCTGCTTCCCTCATGTTTTTGTGGGACTACTGTGTCCCTCTTGTTATTGTGGGATTCCTGCCTCCCTCGTGTTATTGAGGGTCACTTACCTCCCTCGTATAATTGTGGGACTCCTGCCTCCCTCGTGTTATTGTGGAAGTTGTGTTTGTTGTTGAATATAGCTCAGTGTGATGCAGTGTCGTTAATATGTACAACAATACATCGACAGTATCATTTACTCGATTAACGGTGCCTGTGTATAGTCACTTATATGTGGTTGCAGGGGTCGATTCACAGCTTATGTCTCCACCTCTTAGGTGGTTGCTAGTAGGTCCACTCTCTCCCGGCTCCAAGAGCCTTATCGTACCTCTACTTAAAGCTATGTGTGGATCTTGCTTGTACTACTTCACTCTCCTGATTGTTCCACTTCCTGACAACTCTAAGGTTGAAGAAATATTTCTTAACATGTCTATGTCTCATATGAACTTTCAGGTTCCTGTTCTGTCCTCTTGTTTCCGTATCAGATTTCTGAATCATTCTACAACTGTTCACCTTGTCAAGTCCTCTCAGTATTTTGTACGTCGTCATCATATCCCCCAGTCCTTCTTGTCCTCCAATGTCATCAGGTTGAGTTCCCTTGAGTTTTCTTCATATGACATACTTAGCTCCATAATAAGTATTTCTGAAGATCTCTGCACTTTCTTTTATTTCTTAACATGCTTAACCAGGAGTGGGTTCCATACTGTTGCTGCATACTTCAAGATGGGCCTGACACACACTGTGAATGGCTCCCTAGATGCTGAAATGCTATTCTCAAGTTTGCCAGAACCCCTTGTGCTGCTGCAGTTATTTGCGTGGTATGCGCCTCAGGGAATATGCTCGGTATGATACTCTTCCCAAGATCTTTCTCCTTGAGTGAGGTTTGCAGCCTTTGATCCCCTATACTCCGACTGCAGTCTTCTTTGTCCTTCCCAAGCATCATAACTTTGCTCTTAGTGGGGTTAAATTCTAGGAGCCTTTTATCAGACCAATCTTTTAGCTCATGCAGATCTCTTCGTAGTGTTTCCTTATCCTCGTCCGCATGTATTCTTCTCATTAGTTTTATGTTGTCTGCCAACAACGACACCGCTAACTCTATCCCTTCTGTCATGTCATTCACATATACAAGAAAAAGTACCGGCTCTAGGACCGACCCTTGAGGAACCCTACTCAACACATGCATCCATTCTGACACCTTGGCCCGTAGGTTCACTCCTGCCAGGTATTCTCTGATCCATCGCAGTGCTTTTCTTGTTATTCCTGTCTTCTCCAATAGTTTTTGTACCACTTTCGTGTGCGGTACTATGTCAAAAGCCTTCTTACAGTCCAGTGAAATGCAAAATACTCATCCCTTTCTCTTCTGTCTTACTTCTGTTACCTTGTCGTAGAACTCCGGAAGGCTTGTGATAGGATTTTCCATCCCTAAAGTCGTGCTGGTTGTCATGTGTGAGCCTACTCCTTTCTAAGTGCGCCACCACTCTTCTGACAATGTTCTCCATGAAATACGTACTATACATGTCAGTGACACGGATCTGTAGTTTTTGTAGTTTAATGCTGCCTGTCTGTCCTTTTTCTTAAAAATTGGGACTACATATCTTGTCTTCCACACCCTTTGCAGTTGTCCTGTTTTGATGGAATTGTTGAAAATTATTGCAAATGGCATGCACAGTGCCTCTGCTTCCTTTCTCAGGACTCATCCAGAGAGACTATCTGGCCCTTCTTCCTTCGAGGTATCACTTTCATAAAGCAGTTTCTTCACCTTTGCTGCAAGCTTTCTGTCTTATCTGTCTCGTGCTGAGCTCTTTGCATACATCCTGGTCATTGTGAATTTCCTTCTTCAGCCTGATTAACTAGTCCTTGACTGTTGGTTTCCTCTTGATGTAGCTATATAACAACTTTGGGTCAGATTTGACTTTCGAAGTTGCCATTCTCAAACTGCAAGTCGGCCTTCCTTCTTATCCATGCATAATCATTTCTAGCTCCTTGTTTTCCTGAGTTCTTTGCCTTCTATACTTTTTTCCTTTCTCTAGCACACTTGCTTTTGGCCTCTCTACATCTCTGAGTAAACTATGAGCAAACTGTAGTCTTCCCATTGTTTCTATTTCCTAGGGTAAAAATTTCTCTGCCTCCCTGCACTTTTGTAGCCACATGTTAGACCAATTCATTTACTGTCTTTCCCTCTGGTTTTCTTTCCCACTGCACCTCTTATAGGAATTGCCTCATTCTTGTGTAGTCCCGTCTATTGAATTTTCGCTTCTTCCCTTCTTCTTGTGCTGTTTCACCCTCCACCGTTAACTCTACAAGATTTTCGAAACTCAGGACCATGTGATCACTAACGCCGTCTGACATCTGTATCTGAAATATGTCACACACTGAAACATCATGGGTTTTTTATATAAAGAATTCTTCAACACTTGTCCAACCCTTGGACAAAAACCTACTTACACTAGTGGATAGTTCCACTGTGATTCGGTCTTCTCCTGCTTCGGCTCACCTGACTACGGTATACAAGACACCTCTACGACTATATGCTGTATTTTCAAGACTGATGGACTGAACACATCGATTCCAGGCTGAGGGACTGTTTACCTCAAACTCCTCCTCTCTTTACACAGTTCTTCTTGGTATTGGACTGATGAAGCCTCTGTGTGGCAAAAGGGTTCCTCAATAAAGATTCCCATATGTTGCATGAGTGTCTCATTCTTCAAAGAATAAAGGTTGTTCGAGAGTATTTCTTCAGCCTCAGAATGCATAGGATGTGGAATTACATAGACAATGAAGGGATCTATACACTGTTTTAAGAATGGTTGAGATATGTCCTCACGAAGCCTGGTGAGAGTGCATTTAGTTTCAAGAGGCGCTGAGGCTTGATCTCTGTAAAAACAAATAGGAGAGCACGCATTCACACACACACACAGGCACACACACACACACACACTAATATACACACACACACATGCACAAATACACACAGGTGCTCACACACACACACACACACACTAATACATGCACACACACACATTTGCACAGACACACAGACACACACACATACATACATACACACATACACACATACACACCCTTACTAGGCGAGTACACACACACAGACATATATACACACACACACACGCACATACACACGCACATACACACGCACACACACGCACACACACACACACCCGTAAAGACCCCATTATCAAGCAGTCACTGTACCCTCAGCCTTCTTTCCCCTCCCCTCCCCTTCTAATCCCATCACACACACACACATCCCCCACTTCTAAGGGTCACTCATCCTTCTCTCCCCCTCCCCCTCTCCCCCCTTAATCCCATCCCTCTCTCTCCCACACATGCACACACACATACACAAGCACACATACACAAGCACATATACACTTGATGCAAACAAGTACTCCCCTTCCCCTAACCACCTCTTCCCCTTCCCCTAGCCACCTACCCCTCCGCCAAACCATCTAACCCCTCCCCCAAACCGTCTAACCCCCTCCCCCAACCACCTCTCCCTCTCCAATAACCATCCTCCCCCTCCCCCATAACCATCCATCTGCACTCCCCCTAATCATCTATTCCCCTCCCCCTAACCATCTCTCCCCCTTCCTTCTGTGGTGCAATGGGGCAACATAGAACTAGGATGAGAACAAAGGGCCCGAAGGACGAATCTGGGAGGGAGGACTGGGAGGCAGAGCTCAAAAAAAGGGAGGAAGACTGGGGAAGGAGGCTAGATGAGCTTGCAAGGAAGATGGAGGAGAGGTTAGCAGCAGATTGCAGAAGGTGGGAGCAACATGCCACAGTAGCAGAAGCCAAGATACAGAGATTAGAAGAGAAGTTGAGAAATCTGAAACAGCCTAGAGACAAAGATAATACAGAAGTAGCATCAGCAATGTTTACATCAGACACAGACAAAGGGTCTGAAGGGAGCATGGAAGCTAAACTGTATGCAGAGGTCCTGTCAAACCCACATGGGGCCAAAACAAAGACAGGGAGCACACTAGGACCGAATGAGAGGTTGGAAGACATTGAAGGAACTAGGACATGTGCAGGGACCTTACCAGACACTTGTGGGGGCCAGGAGCAGGTGAGCAGGAAGGACAAACCAATGAGCATAGGGCCACAGCTAGGGAAGGGACTGAAGGAAGGAACACTCCACGAGAAGGAACTAAAACACCTCAGAGGATGCAATGGGAGTCACAGTGGGAGGTGGAAAGGGAGAGATCAGTTTTTGTCTATGGGCTAGACGAAGATGAAGGGGAAACATATTATGAAAGAAAGCAGGAGGAGAAAAAGCAATTGAAGGTATCATGAAGGTGATAGGCGAGGGAGACATGACCCAGGTGGCAAATTTTCGGAGAATCGGGTGGTTCACAAAGAAAAGGATTCGGCCTCTCAAAGTAATTTTCAAGGCAGAATCAACTCGAACCATGATCCTGCAGGAGAAAGCATGGCTAAGAGGCAAACAGGAGTTCATGATTGTGTACCTCGATCGAGACAGAACACAGGAGGAAAGGATGATACTGAAAGAGTTAGAGTGCAAAAACGAAAGAAGGAATGGGAGGAAATGAAAAAGGAGAGCAGAATAGCCCAGGAACAGGTGGAAGGACAAGCACACCCCCCAGAAACACCTACAGAAGGACTCCAGCCATGACACTCCCAAGGCAACTGAACAATGCAAACCAACCATCACACACCGATCCCTCTGTTCCCACCCCCCACACCACGAACCCTACCCATACAGCAACCCCCTATGGGAGCTCTTCCTCCACCTCCACTGCAACCCCCCACAGGCCCCCACCTTGGCTCCTGCTCTCCCAACCTCAGTATTCCCCCAGGACCATAGTTATAGTATTAGAACAGAAGTTGAAGGTTTGGTACACAAATGCGGATGGATTAACGAATAAATATGAGGAATGGCAAGAAAGAATCAATGAGAAGTCCCCAGACATCATAGCAGTTACAGAAACAAAACTCACAGAGACAATAACAGATGCAATCTTCCCACCAGGATACCAGATCATGAGAAAAGATAGAAGGGGCAGAGGGGGAGGAGGGGTTGCTCTGCTCGTAAAAAACTGATGGAAATTCGAGAAAATGGGAGGCATAGACGAGACAGGAGAAAGGGACTACACATTAGGAACAGTTCAGTCTGGGAAGCACAAGGTGGTCATTGCAGTGATGTATAATCCACCACAGAACTGCAGGAGGCCAAAAGAGGAATATGAAGAGAGCAACAGAGCAATGGTGGACACACTTGCTGAGGTGGCAAGAAGAGCTTACTCCAGCAGAGCAAAGTTGCTGGTTATGGGGGATTTCAACCACAGGGAGATTGACTGGGAAAACCTGGAGCCACATGGGGGTCCCGAAACATGGAGAGCCAAGATGTTGGATGTGGTGCTGGAAAACCTAATGCACCAACATGTTAAGGACACTACCAGAGTGAGAGGGGAGGATGAACCAGCAAGATTGGACCTTGTGTTCACCCTGGGCAGTTCAAACATTGAGGACATCACATATGAGAGTCCCCTAGGAGCTAGTGACCACGTGGTTCTGTGCTTTGAATACATA